>NW_009706564.1:26075-78331 GCF_000703405.1 Apaloderma vittatum | reverse complement strand
CGTTTAGGCCTTGATAGCATTAATATCCTTCTTTCTTTACAGCACCTTTTAACATTGTACTAGCCATGCATGAGTCACTTAGGGTTGTTTTGAAGGGGAAAAGGAAAGCTTTAGTTTGGGTTTACTCAAGGGGACAGCATGACAAGATGTGTGCCAATCCCTAAAAGGCTGCTCTTGGATTTGGGGTTGATAGTACACATAGGCTTACTTCAGGTTTCAGAGCAAATGGAGGTTACTGGACCATTTTAATTAATTTGTCATAGATGATACTTCCATGTGTTGAACTGAATTTTTTTTTTTGTCAGATTTGAACCTTGTATAGTAACAATTCTTTACTCAAATGCAGAGAGAGATGCTTTCTTTAAGTTTTCACGGACTCTGGTTTTTCTAGTTATTGGTAAATGAGTATCTGTCACTGGAAGGACACGACTTCCGTTGAGAAACATTTCTTTTTGTGTGACATATTTTAATAGCAACATCAAACTGTAGGTTGAGGGGTTTTTAAGTTGACATGGGGAATCATTCATTCCTAAATGTGAGGTTCTGCGTATTCCTGTAATGTATGAGTATATTATGTATTTTTGCATGAAGACTTTTTTGAACTAACAAGAAAACTGAAAGTTGTTATACTTTCACCTGTACATTTGTCTGCTAACATTATGATTTAGGATCTGTGTGCCAGTACAGCAAAGCAATGATTTTTATAGTGGCATGCAAGCTTCAATTCTTTAGCGCATAACTTAGATAATCAGTCACACATGTCACGTGAACTATAGCAAAGAAATGCCTAAGCTGTCTATCTTAAACATCAAGTTGTATAATGTTGTTACATAAATATGTCTTGCTGAAAATGAGAGTTGGATTTTGTTAAATCTGGGACATCAGCCATGCAACAGTAAAGCAACTGAAGGAAAGAATTTTTTTTTATAGAATTAAGCTGGATTTAAACTTAATTCCCCTCCTTTTGATCCAGGGGATCTGTCAAGTTTAGCAAGGGCTTCTCTTTAAACAGAAGCTGAGAATTTCAGTCAGACTTCAAGTGAAATTATTCTCTGCTCTGAGAATAAAAGACGGTGTTCAATTCTGTAAGTGTAGAGCTGGTAGTCATTTTTAACACTTTTGTTTTGCCCTTTCAACAACTTGAACTGCCGGAGGTCGTGTTACCCGTCTTGTCATGAAAATTAAGTTGTTAGACCGTTCTGTTGAGAACATGTGGGGTATCAGTTTAATAATGCTTATGTTTATTTATTGGCCAATATTCTGATGTTACAGGAGAGTTAATCTGAGACCTATTCCCCCCATGCCCCTGCTTTTTTTCTGCTGTCAAGCTTTAAATTTTTCAGTTTCTACTGTGGTGTGGTAGATGTGGCTTTCACTGTGGTATAATAGGTCAGTATGTACTCTGGACTCTTGAGGCTTTGCTTGCATGTGACAGTGATATTTTAGCGGTCTTACTCTACTTACCACACTTGGGTGTCTACCTCTTCTCTTTTTAAACGGAGTTTACAGAGTAGGAAAGATGAGTGCTGTCAGTTTTGTTCTCTGGGTACATATAGCATATGTGTGGTGGGACTGTGATTTCTGCTCTTTCTTCAGGATCATGTTATATTGTCTAATTGCAAAAAATAAAAAGGCTTTACAGAAATCTCCATTTTACTTTAGTGTATTCATGTCTAGTTTTGGAACTTTCTTTAGAAGATGTAAAAGGCATACAGGGACACATATGCTATTTAAGCTAAGCACTCCACCAGGAAGGAAGGATTTTTTAATACCTTCACTGCAGGAAAAGCATTGCTTTGAATTACCATCTCAACGCTTCTGGAAGATGAATTCCTTGGCTTTTTTTCTGTGCAACTCATGTTTTTCATGACTATTAAGTTGTATCAATTTTGGGGTTTTTAGCTGTATTCTTAGATTTGCCTTTTCACGTGAGCAGATTTAAAGGAATTGCCTAGCAGCCACGCTTCAAGATTTTTATTCCCCTGACCATCTGGTAACGTGTGTATTACTTGTTGACAAGCACATTCAGACTTTTAAAGGGTTATTAGGGTAATCTTTACTTGATTCTATAAATAATGCTTCCAGCGTGTCACTTGCTCTTTAGTAATCATGTTTTCATTTTATGCCTTTCTGCTAGCGCTCTCCCATAGCGCCTACGCATGACCTTAACCTCTGTCCCCTGGAATATGACTATTCGATCTCTTTGTGTGGGACCAACACTCTTGGGTCGTGCAAGACGAGAATCCCAGGAGAGGCAGTGGTAGGTGAGGGTAGTGGTTGTCAGGAGGGGTTCTTCTTAGAGGACAGAGTCAAGTCAGCTGCCAAACTGCTCCAGGCTTCAGCTTGGCACTGGGGTTCCTTTGCATGTGTCAGGCTGACCGGTTGCATTTGCTGCTGGAGGCTGTGTGAGACACACGTGTCAGAACTGATGTTTGCTTGTGAAGGCAAACGTGGCGGATGGCCTGATCAGACTGGAAAAGTTTAATAAAAGCTGCTGCTTTTTCAGTAGAGGGGGCTTCACTCTTAACCAGCATGTTGATTGTATCAGTTCTGGCAAATTAAACAGCACTGAAGAGCATTCCCTGGTGCTGAACCTCAGTTGTTCTTGTTATTAAACTGTTAGGAGGGATCCTGACAGGGAATTGGCAGGGGAAGCCCATGGACCTTTCCTCATATGTTGATTGAATACTGTCAGCATTTTGGAGGTTAGAAGTTTAGTAGTACAGTTGAAAGTTGTTCCATGCCAGTTGGTCTCTGGGCATGTTCCATTAGTAGCATAGATATAGTTCTGGAAACAAAAATCAGAATGTTTTTTTCACGGGGGAAGTTACTGGGATTTTAAAGTGAATTTCCTTCTGATAGCCTTAGGTAGTGCCCTAGCAAAGAGGAAGAGTTGGGAATTCCTTGCTTTTACTCCACGGTATTTCAGTCCCTGATTCTCGAGAAAACCATTTTAAGTTTTACATCTGTGCATGTTTTATCTAGAGTAATCCTGCTTGGAGCCTGACCTTTCTTTTATCACAATTATGATCCTGACAAGGACACATAGCTCATTTAGTTTCTGGCATTGGAAACAAAAGATGGTAATCCTGCCATCTGACTTAAGTCTTCATTTAAGGAAATGCGTTATTAATCTTAGTTTTTAGGATACGTCTGAGTTTCAGGCTGGGTAAATCCATTAATGTCTTAATACTTACAAGGCATAAGCATTAAAATCCTATTTTAGAGATGACATTATGATACGTATTTCTCTCCCATTTGAAAGTTATCGTTGGCAAAATATCACATTAATAAAAATTACATTTTTTTTTTTCTGTTAGTGAATTCCTTCTGGCTTATTCTCTTCTCTGAGAGTTGAGGACAGACTTTTGTCCCACATTTCCACAGTCAGAAACCCCACAGAAACTGGGAATCAGTAGCCCTAACATGAATCATTTTGGGATGTCCTCAGAGGACTTGACTGTCAGAAGGGTTTATAAGACAAGAAAAGAAATTTAAAGGAGGATTAGTCAAAATTCTGTGTTGAATGTGCCTCAGAGCATGGTTTTTGGGGAAAGGTTGGGTTAGAGAATCTAGTGTTAACTTCAGCTTTAATTACAGCTCTGAAATTCACCTTCTAATTCAGTCAGTCAGCCATTGCTATAGGACGTTCCCGTTTTTAGGTATGGTTAAAGCATCACTGATCCATTTTTTTGCTAATGCAGCAAGGAGGCAATCACAGTCTTGGACAATGCAGAGCTGGCAGTGAGGAAAGGTGAAACAGTGGTCAGAGGAGAAAGCTATTGCTGAGGTCAGTGCTATAAAGTCAAGAAAGTTAAAGACTGCAAACCAGACTTTGAAAGATTATAGGATCTCTACCCAGATAAGCTGTCTGTCTGAGGTGGCTGCAAAAGGCACACTGAGAAAAGGCGGTGCTAAACTGATTTCCCTTGATATAGGCAGTAAACCAGAGAGGAAGTGAAGAGACATTAGAAGGGGAAAGAAAAAGAGGAGACAGGTGGACATCTCTTGCTCCACCTGGAAGCAAAAAATTGAGGCTTTGTCACTCCCTTCCCTTTGCTCCCTCTTCCCTCACAGCCTAAAGGCCCCACAAGGAATGGCTTTCTGTCTGTGTGCATGATTGGGGAGAGAAACTGCAAAATTACTTCCACAGAAGAAACATACATGGTTTTTAGTTAATAACTCCCACATTAACTTAGTTAATCCTAATGTAAAATTGATTTGTTTCAAGTCTAAAGTTTCTCTTAATATTGACCTTGTTGTCTTTTGCTCTGTTATTAACATCAGAGGTGTGAAAAATATAGCTTTAATTCTGTTCCTTTGTAATCTAATCCAGCATTACTAGTCTGAAGGTACAGTTGCAAGAAAAAGTATATGAACCTTTTGGAATTTCATGGTGTTCTGCATTAATTTGTCATAAAATGTGATCTAACCATCATCTAAGTCAAGAGTATCGACAAATATGTGTCTAAAATAACAACACAAAACCATATATGATCCTACATGTCTGTATTGAACACACTCATTCAACATTCAAAATGCTAGTGGAAAAAGTGAACCCTTGAGCTGACCTCAAAAACCTAATCAGAATCAGGTGTTAGCACACCTGGAGTCTTGTTAAGAAAATGAGTTTGGAGGTGTGGACTAGAGCTAGGCTGACTGATAAAAACCACTCAAATGTTTTGAGTTTGTTCTGCACAAGATGTATGCTTGTGTGAGCCATGTCTTACCAAAAGGAGCTCTCAGAGGATCTAGGATCAAGAATTGTTGATTTACATAAAGCTGAAAAGGGTTACAAAGTGATTTCAACGACCTTAGAAATGCACCAGCCTACAGTTAGGCAAACAATCTACAAATGGAGACACTTTGGGACTGTGGCTACTCTACCAAGAAGTGGGTGCCCAGTCAAAATGACCCCAAGAGCACAATGAAGACTCATCAATGTAAAGAAACAACCCCAAGTGACAGACGAAGTGCTGAAGAAATCACTGGAACTGGCTGACATGTAAGCATGTGTGAAATTAGGCAATGACTGAGCACTTGGGGCAGAGGCTTTCATAAATGTGAAATACAGAGAAGCCATATTCTGTAGCCTTCCATTTAGGTGTAGGGTGGTTTTGAATTACTCTGGTGTCAACAAGGCGAAATCAGGTTCTCTGCATGCATTGCATTGATCTGCTGCCACATTCAGCCCTATCTCCCTTCAGGAGAGCTCAAGCAGGCTCTGCTGCACTGCCCAGCAGTCTTCTTTCTGCCCTGAGGCTTTCTCTGATTTCAGACACCCCTAAACTCTCTTGGAAGTGTGTTTGCTAACCCGTCTGCCCAGGCTGACAAGTCCCGACAAGGAGTAGCTGCAGCTAAGACTGTTGGAAGAAAAAAAGGAGTGGAAGCAACTTTGTTTTAACCAGATTGTTTCCTTGGTCCATCTGATCTCTAGTCCCATGAGCAGTGTTGTCAGTGTGGGGAAGAGGAATAAAACCTCAGGGCCCGGAGGAAGGCAAGTGCTGCTCCTCTTGGTGTCAGCTAGCACTTTGGTTAAAATGGTCATGAAACCTCACCAGAACAGGCAAAAGTTAATACAGTTTTTAAATGTATGTGTTTTGAGTAGAAATATCTGAAGTGGTCCTATCCTGTAATAATAAGTGTTAACTCTCTCTGGAATTTTATTCAAAGTTTTAGGAGAAAGAAGGAGTTAATATGAAATGTTTGCAGTGCAGAATTAAAGGAAAAAAGAATGCAGAGTATCATTAATTTTTTAAATATAAGCACTTTAGAAGTGTCTTTTGCCAGCTTTTAGATGGTATTAAAGATAAGTGGGGTTTTTTGTTTTTTTTTTTTCCTAAGTAGTTACTTGAAATGAACTGGGTTGCTACTTTTAGAGAATTTGCTGAAGAAAACAAGATAAATGCATACAGACTAAATGGAAAAAACAGTACACTTCACTGATGTGACTGCCTTGGGCTGACCCTATTCTGCAATCAAACTATGTAGAAGCTAATAGGAAGAGCAAGCTTTTGCAAAAATCACTACCTTTCCACTGACAGGCTGACAGTGGTCGTGCCCAAGGCGCTGGTTAGCAAAGTTGGACTGTTAAGCAGAAGGCAAAAGGGGGGATGGTAACTCAGAGGTGACATATCTTAACTTCAGTTGTTGTGGATGTAACCAAAATTGTTGGAAAAAAAGTGTTGAGCTGTCAGACTGAGCCCTTTTCTTAGTCTTCTCTGGATCCAGGCAATAGAAAGATGCCATCATGAGGGGCCATGTAATTCCAGGAGAAGAGTGAGCCATAGTGAGAGTCATCTCTCTGTCCATCCATTCTCTTGGTGAGCTATTGGCTCCCAAGAAGTGGCAGCAGATGCATGTTTCTGGTTTTGAAATTTGTCTTGTATTTGGAACAGCAGTTTTAGCTCTATTTTGTTATGTTGGAAGGCTTTAATATAGAAGAAGATGCCTTTGCAGATTTCAGTTGGTCTGGACCTGCTTTTTCTGCCATATTCTGCTATTTTCCTCCTTAGTCTGCAGTTTACATTTCTCCTTCAAGTCACTTAAATAAATTAGCTTAGAAAAGTATTTCTATAAATCTTCTGTAGGGTCTTTCATTAATATTTCACATTTGCAGGTGTCACTTCTCACACTTATTGTTAGTAATTATCTAAGCAACTTTACTATTCCTTGTTGCTGCAATTATTCGAGGTATGTTTGTTACACTGCCAGCAAACATATTGCTGAACTTTTGTGCATCTTGGCAAGAGGGCGTCTTACGATTGTTTGCAGCTGCTGAACAAATATCTCTCTGCTAGTTTGTATCCCACAGCAAAGCTAAACATGCTGCCTGCTTTTCTCAGCAAAGTGTCTGAAATCTGAAATGGCAGAAAGTTGATTTCTTAAGGGAGATGCTCTCCCTATGAGCACTGGAGCTAGAGATTTTCCATGAGATTGTGTATGCAAGTACATAAGGTTTAGATTGCACTCTATTAGTTGAGGTGGGTTTTGAGTAGGCAGGAAAGCAGAAAAGAGCAGTTTGATGGAGATGGGTCCTAGCGGTATAAGAAGTGATGACAATGTCTGCTCTGAACACCTAGAAGCATTTGAGTTCTGTGGTTTTAGTATGTGGTTCTGTCAAACAACACAAATATCTCTGCTATTTAAAGGCTGGACTTGCTGTTCTAGAGTACATGATTATGAGTATAGGCTTTCTTTTTTTTCTTTTTCCTCCCTCCCTGCCCCCACCTCAGACTGAATTTTTAAAATACTCTCAAACTTAGGTAGGAACTTCCTTACATTTCTCACCTTGGAAATTCAAAGTCTTTTTGACACTTTGCTGTTCGGGGTCCCTGTTCATGTTGTGTTATGAATGAGCTTTTCCTGTGTATGGTTTTCTAACGTGATTCTCCATGATGTTTGTCTTATTACCTTCACACGCATCTCTTCATGCAGTCTATCAGTTCATGAAGAACCAGAGGTATGAAATGCACAGGATTTTTAAAAAGCAAGTAACAGTCTTTTTAGAACACAGAGATTTCTAAGACCTGAAGCTTTCAAGAGAGCAATGGGGAGAAGTCTAGAGTATCATATGTATCATGTGGACTACAATTTAAGCCTGTGTTCGGATAGTACTTTCAGGAAAAGTCAGACCCTGATGGGGAGAAAAACTGGTCTCGTGTAGTGCTTCTTGATTTGTCATGATGAGCACTTCTGAAACATGTTATTCAAAGCTGTGCAGCACTGGAGTTACAGGAGAGATTAAAGTTCACCTTTAGACTGACTTCTTTGGTGAGTCACTTGTTTCCTCCTGGTCAGCTGGTGGCACAGCTAACAGCCCAGTGCTAGTATTGTCATCCCAGCCACTTCAACCATAAGAGATCTGTATTGATCAATAAAGGTGTATAGTTAGGATAGCTTTTTCTTTCTTTTTAATATGTTTCATTTTGCAGTAAAAATTATGAAGAATTATCATGATTCAGAAGTGTGTTCACGTACATCTGACTTATGCATTTATGTATCTTTAACAAAAAAACCCTTTCTTCCACACAGAAACTATATGCTCAAATAATTTAACTATTTCTTATGGTGATTCATAGTAAATAAATTTAAATGAGATTAAATTAATATGTGACCAAGGTACATGATGGTTTAAATATATAAAGAGAGATTTGGATATTATGCATGTCTTTTTAAGGAAATGAGTTCAAAAGTTTTTAATTGAGCTTGGTTATTCAAATTGTCTTAAAGAATTCATCACACATAGTGTGTTAATACTTTTATTTCTGATTTTTCTCACAGCTGCAAGAGAATCTATCTGGTTAGAACGGGAAGAAAGAGCCCGGCAACATTATGAAAAACACCTAGAGGAGCGCAGAAAGAAGCTAGAAGAGCAAAGATTAAAGGAAGAGAAAAGGCGAGCTGCCGTAGAGGAAAAGCGAAGGCAAAGAATTGAAGAAGATAAGGTAAGAATAAGTGTCATGAAAACACTTTTCAGCTTGTTTTTACCATATGATACAGTACTATGGAATGTTTTCTTTAAGAATTGATGGAAAGAATGCAACGTAAGCTCTGGTCAGTATGAGAGAGCATATGAAAGAGGATTTTAAGCCTTAGTTGCACAGATACTGCTTCTTAAAGTGCACTTGATGAATCAAATGCCGCTAAGTTGAGCATGTCTGGGTTGCAGCGTATGGCACTGCATAAACTCATGCAGAAAAATATAAATTGGGCTGGTTTTGTATGGTTATCTAAATTCTTAGCCATTTACTGTAAGAGTAGCTGATTATTGGTTGTCCTGAAAAAACCTGTAGGAAAGTGGTTGTGTAATGAGGTATGATTTGACTGATTTGTCTCAGTTAAGCTATGAACTATGTGCAGTGTGATCCTATATAAGTCAGCTCATCCCTGTGGTTTTTTTGTTTCCTGTCTCCCCCACTGTTCTAGTATTTAGTAGGTGGGAGATACAGGATGAGAAGTTGCCCTGGGGTGTTTGTGTAACAGCTGCAATAACACGACTACTGTGTTTTCTCTGAAGTTCTGCAGATTTCAAACAGATCCTGCCTTTTCAAAATCAGAATTCATATTTTAACTTATGGCTTAATTGCTGCTTAATCCTGTTCTAGTGTGTGTCCTAGTAGGCAGCACATAAACTTGAGCAAAGCTCCAGGATGCCTGCAAGGTTTTGTCCACATGGAGAGTAGCAGGGTTTGATGAGAAGATTAAGTTAAAAATCCAATAGTATCCAAATGTATTATCCTGTTGTACTTAAGGAACGACATGAAGCTGTTGTACGTCGCACAATTGAAAGAAGCCAGAAGCCAAAACAAAAGCAAAACAGGTGGTCCTGGGGAGGAGCACTGCATAACCGCATTAATAACACAGGTAAAGAAGGGAGGCTCGATCTGCTGGCCAGTTTCACTGCCCTGCCAGTTAACTGGAATTTACTTCGCTTCTGTTAAAAAAAAGGATGGTTCAGTGTGTGCTGGTTTTGATCTTGTTATTGCTAGCAGTGGCATGTTTCTGACATTCTTGTGTAGCAAAAAGATAACAAGAAAAAATCTGAACAAAAGTTAAAATTTGTTTCAGGAGTTGGCTAATTCTGTGACTTTATCTTGCCACAGCTTCTCGCTTCTGCTGCTTTGCTGTTATGTGTATGTGTGAGTGTGCTTGTGCTGTGTTGATCTTGTGATATGAGCTACTATGCGCAACTGCTAAATATCATGGCTCAAAAAATAGGTCTTGTGGAAATAACCAAATACTGAGATTAAAACAGACAAAAGTAAGAAAAAATGTTCTTTGTAATAATGTATCTGTAACTTGTATGCATACTCTGGGAGATAGATGTCCCTTTTTTTTCCTCTCGAAAAAAAGATGGGCAAATTAAGTGAATTTTAGCTCTATCTTTCTTCTCCAGTCATCTTCTCTAACTTAATCTGCCAATCATTAATGTGTATATGTCCTGCTAAATACAAGTTGAACCCAAAAAAGTGAGCTTGTCCTTTATTTCTTTCACTGGAAAGTGATACTTAGAATTCTTCTCTTCCTGTTCTAATATATGGTTTTCAATGTGTCCAGCCTTTCATCAAGGAGGAAAAAAAGGTTGAGAAAAGAATGCTTTGAAATCTTTTTCATATATAAGTTCAATAAACAGTTGTTTTTCATAACATGTTACTTTTTTGCTTAACTCTGTATAAGTCATTTGTTTTTGGTTTTTTTCTTTACTTTGAAAAATCATTGTCTTGCATTCTGTCCCTAGGTTATTTTTTTGAATCATCATTCACCTTTCTCGATTTAGCAGGCCTGGAGCACCACTTCAGCTCTCTGGGTGGTGCTAGAAAACCTGGTACATAATTTGCTGTGGTTTGTTGATTCCTTTACCCATAGCTAGTTCTCGGGAAATGAGATCACTGGTAACTAAACTACTCTCATGTAGTTGCAATGCATGCTTAACATCATGCTGATAGATTAGAACTGTTATTAGTACCAGATTTTTTCATTATTATTTCTTTTTACTATGGAGAGTTACTACTGGCTGACTAAAGATTTGGCACAATTCACTGAAATTAAGGATAATATTCCATCTACTGGAATTCAAGCAGACCTGATTTGTACATTTCAATCTTTTCTAAAACCCTTTTGGCATACTACATATACACAGGATTTACAATTATTTTATACATGAACATAGACATATAACTAGCACGGGCTGACATGTTGCTCATGGATGTTCTAATTCCTTTTTTTAGAACAAAAAAAACAGCCATCTAGGCAATGAATTACATTTGGTCTATTCTACATTTGTAGGATTTTATATTCCCAACACTTAAACACAAATAGTTATGCTGAATTTGGTTCACTTAATTAATGTTCATAGACACAAGAAAAATGTTGACATGCAAATACAAGAGGTGATTTTTTATATTGTCGTTTGTAATCTTCAGAAAGTTCTTTTGTGCTGAATGTTGAAACTTTTTGGCTGTACTGATACACTACACATTTTCTCAGATATAGATGAGCTATAAGAGATCAAAATCCCAATCCCATTCCCACAAATATTTATCTGTCAAAGGTCTGTGAGACACGAACCTTGAGTATCCTGTCTCCAGTACTGACTCGCCCAAAGTATTCTTCAGTGTACCCCACAGATCAACGTGGGATAATCTTGCCAGCTCACAGAGGTTGTGTTCTTAGCTATGATATTTAAAGCTCTCCTTTTAAAACTCAGAAATTATTTTGGGCCCCCTTCCAGTACCCAGTTTACTAGTTCTAAACCCTTACTGAATCATCCCAATATTAGACAAAGTGAGCAAATAATCACTGGGGTAGGGAAGAATCTTTCTTCACCCCAACCAGTTACAGTGAATCTGATATAGTTCACCTGGAGAAAGTAAAGATGTTTCTCATGCAGTATTATTTCTATGAAATTTTTTTAACACAGTGAGCATACTTTAATCCACTAGATCAGAACAGGTAAATACAATGTTCATGTATTTGTCATAAACAAACAATTACAGCTAATATTTCAGCAACATCCTTTTTAATGTTATCCATGTCCTGAGTTTATATCTGCTTCCAAAACAGTACATGGACATATTTTTGCACGCACTGAATATGAATCAGCAGAGCATTTAGGCATATGCTCGAGCCTCATTGCATTTCAGCATGGCTGAATGCTTTGCTGAGTAGCACTGAAGTTCAATATATGCTAAAATGTAAGCAAAAGCAGAATTGACTCTCCCAACATCTTCCCAATGTCAGATTTCCAGATGGAAATTTGCAATGTAAGACATGTAGTTGATGCATGTAGCCTTTTTTTTTTTTTTTTGAGAGAGAGAACAGAAAATATATAAGCTGGCCTCTTCAACTTATTCCTCCTCTTTCACCATTGCTGGCAACCTTCATGTGAAACACACGTGTACCAAGTGTGTGCGATCTGTATACTTGAAATCACCGTCACCTCGAGTAGTGTACAGATGCTGACTCTGCAGCAGTTGCTCAGGCAAATGGTGTAATACTGCTCTAAAATGTACAGAATACAAAAGCAAAATAAAACCCTGTAGTATGATATAGCAAGCATGTGCATGCATTACACGTAGTCTCTAGACTTCCACAAAGACTCATTTTCTCTATCTGCTAAGCTGTGTTTTCTTTGGGGTTGACTAACTGCAACTTCATTCACAGCAGGTAGAAAATGATTCTGTGGTGGGAAGTTTAGCACTTATACATAGCTGCAGGACTTCAACTAAATCTTTTAATTCCTTCTGTGCTTACCCTTGCTTCCCTTGTGCACGTGTCTTCCCTGAATCTTCCAGTATTGTATTGTCAAGATATTGACCTCCTGCCTAGTAACAGTGCCCTGTCAAGTGTCACCTTTTATTCAGGTGCTAAGGGGGTTTTTTTAATCAGTAATCTCACGTTTCCAAGCATGTCGGTCCTTCCCTGAAGCTTTCTGTTCTAAGTTATGAGCAAGGCTTTTCTGAGAATATTGAAGGGAATGAGGAAATATCCTCTTTACTAGTAACCACTTTAGATAGTCCATTAAGTCCTTGGATTACAACCTGATTGAATGATAATCAATGACCAGACATCTGAAACTTAAATTAAATGGTTTTGTGCCCAGTCTTTGAGTCACCTGTACAACGTCTGCTGAGAAGTCCCTTCTATTTTGAAAGTTCTTGTGGTAGAACAGGAGTGACCTAGTCATGTTTTCCTCCTCCCTCTAGTGAGCTAGGAACTTGCACTATTGCATGTGGGCTGTCAATTAGCATTATCTCCATTTGTTTTAGATCCAGACAGGCGATCTGTTTCAACAATGAACCTTTCGAAACATGTTGATCCAGTCATTAACAAGCGGCTCTCCTCCTCATCTGCAACATTACTAAATTCTCCAGACAGAGGTACAGTTTCAAAGAAAAAAAACCCACTCAACAAAACAAAAAGAGCAAGAAAGAATGTTCTGTATTGATGTATTACTTTGCACATAAATCAAGCATCTAAAGTAATTTTCTGTACTTCCTCTAAGTGGGAGTGAAAAGACTTCAAATGTGAAAAGTAAATGGTTGAACATTTTTTCCTGTGAGAAGAAATATATATTTCTTGTTCTTTAAAACAAGAGAACTTACTTAACAATCTTACTTCAGCAAATGAGAAAAGCAGTGCTTCTGTCAGGTTTTTAGTAAATGAGGTACAACTATTGAAAGAATACATCGCTCCATAGTGCATGCAATCATGTGTGATCTTTTATTTGCATTAGGCCATTTTGTCATTATTTTGTTTTCCTTTTTGATTCGGTAGTAGTTTTTGGTTATCTAAGAACACGTTGCATGAAGCTTTCCAGCAGTTATTTTATTACCATTTTGGATTATTTTTATTGAAGAGGTATGGGTGATTTTCATATGGTCTGTTTATTGACTTTTTGTGTCCCGTTACTTTTCAAAGATTGCTTTGTTTCAGTGTGTGTTTTTGATGTTTACAACTCTTCATAAATGACAAACCATCAAGCTTTTAAAAATTAACATAGCTGAATTGCTGCCTCTGTTCTGAGGATTTATGAGATTGAAGCATTGAGCTTAAAAGAGTTTTATAAAAGAATGTCTCTTGTATAACTTGTGGAAAGAGCTTTACAGAAAAGTGCTTGGTAGGGATTTTTTGTCCTCTGCTGAGAATGAGAAGTTCTGTCCCATTTCACTCCAGATAAATGCATGTTTTCAAAAACACTTTCAGAATGGGGATCGGGTTGTGCAAAACTGATTGGTAGATATCATTATTTGCGTGCTTTGACAAAGTGCCATGTTTTATGTCCATCTTTGTACGTGTGTATCTGGTTGATCTGATGAGCCATGTTAATCCTAGTGGGCTAACCTGTATGTAGAGTCTGGCAACATGCAAAAAATGCAGCATTATATTAGGAAATAATTTATCAAAAACTCCAATAATTTTTTGTTCTAAAAGTTGAAATCCAGTCAGGTTTAATTCTATTAGCTTTTCAGGTGCATATATATATTTTTCCAGACAGTTGCTGTTCTTTGCCCTGGGATGCTTCTTTGAGGAAGGATCTTGGTGGGGCATTGAAAAGCAGCAGGCATTAAATATGAAGGATAGTCTCTTATGGACTGTAACCCATTGTGTTACAGTTTCTGCTACCCATTTCAAACTCAGGGTAGGTTAGACTCAATAGTAGACAGTCTTGCAGTGGGGAGAGGGAAGGAATGTGGAAGTGATGGCTGTATGGCAAAACTTTTAAATGTAGAGGCATTCTTTGCTTGGCATTTCCATTAAACCAGCACAGAACTCTTCAGAAGTCTCTTATGTCTTTCACAGACTCCAGGACAGAAAACAAATCCAAACACTACAAATGCCCTCTTTCTTGTGCAGTCGTATACCTAAATCTAGTTGAGCGTGTATCTGGAGAAGTGCTGCTGAGCGTGTATCTGGAGAAGTGCTGCTGGTCTCAACGTCCTAAGGCAAATGCTTAAAGGGAAGTTCTGTCTGCCTCCCATTTCACCTCCCCGAGGGCACCCATCACACTTTGGCTGTAATGCACAGTCCTTCCCAAAAAACAGCAAGCTGGAGATGAGGATGATAAGCTAACCCTAAGTGGTTTATAGTTGTCATCAAGAACATGTCTTCTGTTAAGCAGCACCTTTTACCATTTGAAGGACAGGATTTTGTTGTTGTTTTTGTTGTTGACCAAGCAAAATACAGAGGTTTTCATTAACTAATTGCCTAAAAGACCGGTTATTTCCTTTTTAAGTATAGTATTGCTATACTGCTCTTTATCACAATTTTACAATCGGGTGGCTAGAACAGGATTCTCGTTATGCTTTTAGGTTAGTGGTACAGGTCTGATTAGTTGAGCTGTAACAAAAGATGAACAAAATATGGAGAAAGTTGCTGTTGACCAGTAAATTTTGGTAATTGTGCTCTTTAATGAAATGAAGCGATGTATGAGTAACTTTCCTAGTTTTTAAATTAAAACTTGCATCATAGTTGTGTTCCTCTTCTCTGCAGTGCTTTTCTTTCAAACAGGTGATCACTGCATCACCTTTGTCTGCCACCTTTATAGAAGAAATTCAGTCCTGCTGAAAGAGAACCTAAGCACAGAGTAGCTCTGCCCCATCTACTCCTCAGCATGTTTGTGGCTCTGTTATGAACGAACACCACTGTTACCAGTGAGTCTCCTTCATAGTGCACATCAGGAGACCTGTGAAGTCCTTGCCTCCCATCTGTTCCTGGAACTAGTCAGATGGTGCTGTTTGCTTACGTGCAATTTATTCTGCTGCTGCTAAGACAACCTACCAGTGTTCAGTTTGTATATCGTGATGACAAATACAGATGATTGTAATCAATTAGCTGTTGCCAGCTCCCTGAGACTGTGTGTTTTTCAGTAACAAGTTAGGCTATAAAGATCTTTGATCTGTTTAAACTAACTTGCTTGGAGCTGGGGGTAGGGGTACTTGCTTGCACCAGCAAGCCTATCATGAATGTGCTTCCTGTTAACTTAAACAGCATGAGAACAAAAATATCATTTTCCCTTGTCTGTCAGATGGTTTGAAGGACTAAAGCTTGAAAATATCAGCCTAAGATATTAAAAACAAAAAGAGCAAGAAAAAACCCATACCTGAGCTCATTGTCTTATTATTTTGGGATGCTCTTTGTTTTGATTTCAGTTTTCTTCAGCGTGAATTGGACACCAAAGTTGTTCAATGCATTTTGGTGTCAATACTCTTGTACTTGAAACTTAGTGGGCAGAGGCTTATTTGGCTGTTTTAGGCTAATGGTGATGCTAACGACTGTTAGAATATGTAATGAAAGTGTCAGATATGATGCTTTCAGGGAGCTGTGCATTTGCCAATTTCAATACGTGATGACCTTGATCCACAAAGCCAAGGTGTATTTAAATGAACTCTGATCTAAACCTGTTTTAGAGCTTTAGGGAGACTCCACTCCAAGCTCCTGGCTATTTGGACACTTCTTAATCAGGCGCATTGCTCATATGGAGAAGAGAGTTTTTGTTGATCTCTCTTAGCTCACTGCCGGTACATATCAGCTACCTGGTAGCTGGATGCTGTAGGCACGCAATTTATTCCAGTAGGTGATGTGGATGTCAGCTCCTCAGTGTTAGGGGCAAAGAGAAAAGAGAATCAAACCACCTTTAGAGCAAGTGACAGGGGAGAGGTGAGACAGAGCAATTTATTGTTCTGAGTCATCAGTCTCTTAGCTGTGTCCTGTTGAGACAGCATCATCTCTGGGGCCTCGTGTAAGACCTTCAGCTGGCCCACAGGGCCTTATTACATTGTGACATTTATTTGCCAGCTGTTTGCAGCTGTACAGAAGAACTCCTAGAAATTGATGGGATAGGTAGTACTGGTTTATTGGCCTAAAATTTCAGGGATTACTTTCTGCAGTTGTATGATCTTTGTATTAAACTACAGTAGAAGAGTTTCTCCAGACTCACTGTACTCGTGCCTGTGAGCCTCACCTGGTAAAGCCTGAGACCACAAAAAAGCATCTATTGTCTTGCAACAACAGCTTTAAACAGTGATCATACTGAGCATGGTGCCTGGAGAAGAAAGCAAGCAAAGATTTTACCATTATTGCATCCAGTTTAATGGTAGTTCTGTGATTTTTCTTCATTGTTAAATTACAACCTTAATGATAATGTGCGTGCTGTAATGGAGGTCTCTGTAGGGTATTTTGTGTCTCTATAATCTGTACCAATGCAGAATGGAACCATTAATCACAAAGAGCTCTGGCAGTAGTACATTGTGTAAGGACACTTATCCAGAGAGCCTGCTGTGTTTAAGAGTCCTATATTTCTATAGTAACGCCCCTTATTGAGTTAGCAGAATTTACGGGAGCAATTTGAAAAGTGAAAAACAGCACTGAGGGTGGATTAGGCAATTGTATTTTCATAGGATTTCATGGGATGAGAACGAGATTGGCCCCTCTTTTCATGGGGCTCAGCATGGAGTAGATTAAAGACAGATTCAGAGTTTATGGCTATTAAAAGTGATGGATCTCTACCTTTAAAAATGCAAATTAATCTCAAGTTTATTACAGCCAGTCACTTCAGTGAGTGTTTTAGACTGAGCCTCATAAATTCAAGCTGCAGTTTTGTTGCTGTAAACATGAAACTAAGGCCAATGAATGCTGAGATGTAAGAATACCTTATTTCACTTACAACATAAAGATTATTGCTAAGGTGTAAGCTTATTATATTGAACTACTACGGGAACTTGTTGAATATTTTATTTTGTGATGCTCATTATAATTTGTTACATCAGGCTATCAAAGAAACATCTAGTTCAATATAAAAATCATTTATAGGGTTCTTTTAGTTACTATTTCACCATTATCAATGTCTAAGTAGTATTTTTTTAAAAGAATTAAAGAAATTTTACAAGGCAATAGGAATATATTGACAAGGTAAATTTGTATTGGGCAATATTTGGAAAAACAAGGCAAGGGAGTGATTGCAGACAGGTCACTGTGTAGTGTGTTTTCAAAACAGACAAAACAATGCAAATAATTGGCTCTTCTTACCATTCTAAATTGAAAATTATGATTAGTAGGATTTTTTTTTTTGTCAGAGAATTAATGATCAAATGTTCTTACTTTATTCTGTGGCTTCATGTATTACTGAGACGACCGTAGCTGTTGAGCTTGGTATCTGCAGTTGAGGTGCATTGTAACCTTTTGTGATGCTTGGATAAAACCTCTTTGACACAATTCTCTGTATGGTAGTAAGCAACCTTCTTTTTTTTTCTAGTTAGGCTGACAGACTTTGGAAGATACTTTAGTAATTGGTCTTTTTTGTGACTAGAAGACTATATACCTTTAGTGTTGTAGAAAGAATTTGGGACACAAACATCTCTGTCAAAGTCTATATTTAGGACTGGCAACTGCTGTCCTAGTACAGAAGTTATCCTGTCATTCCTAACAGGGAGTGTTCATATGTGCAAAATATCAGTATTAATTTGAAAACAATTTGCCATAATGCCACAGGCAGTAACAGAAATTAAATATTCATATGTGTAAGTTTCTATAGGAATTCATCTACTGAAATGCAGTAAGAATAAAATGCAAACCGCTATATGATTGTATACATTTGATCTCTGGGAGGAAGTTTCAAGATTTTCGTGGTACGCAGTGGTGAGGAGATAATACTAATACTTGTGCAACACGTAGTTACTTGTGAAGTGTTTGTTCTAACATCCTGCTTGTATGGTGCACGTTCAGCTCGCCGTCTACAGCTCAGTCCATGGGAGAGCAGCATCGTTAGCAGGCTCCTGACGCCCACGCACTCATTCCTGGCCCGAAGTAAAAGCACAGCTGCATTGTCTGGAGATGCAGGTAAACCTATAAGAACAGAGGCTTCATGTCTCAGCAACTTATTTTTCGAGATTCCCAGTGGGATGTTGTAAAGTTATTGATCTGAGTGTATGGTAGCATCCCAGAATGAGCTTGAATGTCCATAATGACATTGCATAACAGCATGAAAGCTTGTTTGTACCATTGTTCGCCATGCCTCTTTCTCTCTCTCCTGACACTTCTTTCTCAGTTTCTTTTGCCTCTTCATTAATGCAATATATGAATGCAACACACACCGAGGCAACAATGTTGTGCTCTCTGTGGCTGTGTACGGAAATGCGCACAGTGTTGTAAAGAGCTGGTTCAGCACACCCACCGCGAAGGGCTGTGAGCTGCTTGCTGCAAAGAATAGTTTCACTCTCTACCAGGACACATCCCACATGGGACAAATTAGACTTGTAGAAAGATAAGCCCTGGTTGCAGTTGGTTTAATACACAGAAAGTTAACTGTGCAGGTTTAGTTAACTGTGCAGGTTTAGTGAGGTTATAGTAATTGTGAAATTCTCTGCCAACCTCAGAACAGCTCTCTGGTGTACTTACTGAGGGGAATATTAATATGCAAAAAAGCAAAAATATTGCTAGGTGGTAGTTTAAAGCTCAGGCAAAACTGTATTCCAAAGACAACCAGGGCATACTTGCTTATCATGTATTTTAGACAGGTGACAGCTGCCTCTTCTTTTTTCATAGGATGTTTTATAATCATGCACTGGAGACTTTACCATCACAATAGTGTATTGCTGCACATGCTCCATGTTTAAGTCTAAGCAGATCTTTCTGTCTGATATGGACAGGATTTTTATTCTAATTAAAGGATGTAGAAGGAAAGAAGGAATAGAGATCTGCTAAGATTACTTTTAAAGAAGCTTTCACTTAAGAACTCTTATAACTAATTAGGCTGCAGTACATTTCCACAGGGGTAGCACTGCAGGAGCAAAAACATGGATGATATTTTGCAAACAGTAGAATTAATAAGTTCAGAATTCGTTTTCACTCTTCACAAACAAGAGCTTGTAAAATGAATACTTAATGTCATCAACCAGGCAAGATACTGGAAATTCAGCTCCTCGTTAGGGAATAGTTGAGAAAGGTATGTCTTAAATCTTGTCAGTGTTGCTTTGCTGGAGCAGGTGCGAAGACTTTTTTGTGACTGCTATTTTTTATATTGTGCAATGAGCTCTAAACAGAGCAGAATATTGAGAAAGAGTGCAAATAGCAGAAATGACTGATTTGTCAACCGTCAGTCTGAAGTAATTCCTGCCTTCCCTATGCTAACTGGAACTGTACCACCCAGAAGAATAATCCATCTGCTCATTGTTTCCCAGGTATTATTCTCTAGGAGCAATAACTGCAGTCCCTTCATGCAGGATGCTTCCTGGAGATTAATGATCAGGTGGTGGTAATGGCTCACAGATGTGCGCTGAGCACTCAGCTCGTCCCAGCCTGTCATTATTCCCTAGAAAATTACCCTACCCTGTGGCTGTAAAGATAAATTACAATGCAAAAAATCAAAATCAAATTAGATGGGAATCCATGTCCTTAAATTTTAAGTGAGCTGTCAGGGACATCAGCATAAGAGTACATCTGGATCTTTTTTAAAATAGACCTCTGTAACTAAAATGTTTTTTAAATAACTATCCAAAAGCTCCTCTGAATAGATGTAATTCTGTTGGTGCAGGATTCACTGAGAGTGCTTCCTGAAGCATTGTTTGGCAACATCACAAATGAAAATGAACTGCTTGTCTTTTAATAATTAGATGTCATCCTTGGTGGTAACTTCAGATAATCAGCGTGCAGCAAGAGAATTGATTCACAGAGAGTGAGAACCACATAAATTATAAACTGCTTAAAACATACATTGTGCCACTGCCTCCTGTCTGATTTAGATGCACACAAACGAAACCCCTTGTTTTCTTGTTTCTCTGTTTTTAATTTTTTTTAAAGTCAGTCATAATACCTCATTAAACATAAATCCTTAAAAATGATAAGACAAGCACGAGTGTTGTTGCAGTAACACTTACATGAGACTCTCTGTATTCATAATGTTAATCTCCCAGTGCAGGAGAATTTGCAGCGTTGGTGCTGTTAAGTCTATGAGCTCTTCCTGTAACAGCAGCTGTACTGTTGTAAGACTGGAAGAATTGACTGTTTGTGGAACTGCAGTCTTTCAAGTGTGACTAGAGAGGGAACTACAGGCAAGAAATATGGAGTCTTTTACCAAGGAAACTAAGGATGTAATTTTTAAAAAAAATTTTTAAGTTGAAAGCATGAGGAAAATACCATATAGAAGCTCTACTTTTCATTCAAGTAACATACTGAATAATAATTATGCTAAGACTATATTAAATGACCAGGAAAGACAAACAGGAGACTAAAACTCTGCAGTAATAGCAAGGTTTTCCCTAGTCTTCTTCTTCAGTTAAATTAAGAGAAAGTCCAAGAATACTTGCTCCATGAAGTTCCCCATGATATGTTTTGCAGTATTACAGTTGTCTTTGAATATGTAATCGGAACACCATACGTCTGATAACCTGCTATTGGCAGGAGAACTTCTGGTAATAGTCCTTGTGCAAACCAAGGATAACTCCCATCCTGGTTACTCAAATAAGTAATAATTTCAAAGTTGATTTGCTGTTGTTAGCCAGCTTTTTTGTAATATGTAAAATAGATTGCTATTGAGAATATGAGTCGGTTGTTATTCTAGCATTATCAAGAAATATTAAAAGTTCTTAAATGAGTGGGCTTCAGATATTCCTAAAAAAGGGATATCTTTAAAAGTACATCACTTGCTAAAAATTGTTGATAATTTAGTTGGTTTACTAGCTGAAGCTGTTTTGTATTGTTAATGTGTTTTGGTCTTTATGTGTATGTCTCCTTTTATTTTCCACCACTTCTAAGACCAATTAATAGGTGTTCTGACTTTAGTTTGATTGTTTTCTATTCCAAATGTAATTGAAACTCATGTCAGTGCATATACTAAGTTAGTCAGTCAGACCAGTCATCGTGTCTTTTTCTGAAACACCAGTTCTATAGAACTTAACAGAAATATGTTGTTACTTTCTACTGCCCAGTTATGTGGCATACTGCTTAATTTATTTTAAAAAAATAACTAGTTTACAAATTGAAAAGCACATGAGTGCCGTTTAAATTTTATCATTACTGTATGTGTCGCCAAGCTAATATATCAAATGATGGTTCTGACTTGAGAATTAGTCATTCCTCTATATATTAATACCTTCTTTCTTTTCTGTCTTTCTCGGTTGTTTCTGTTCCTGCTGGCTTTCCTCTGTCCATTCTCCAATGCTGCTCTCTAATTAAAATTAATAAATAACAAAACCAACCAACACCGCAGTTATTCCCATTTGTCCCCGTTCAGCATCTTGCAGCCCCATCAGCCCTCTGTCCTACAAGGCCATGAACTGTAGGCATCCAGGAGACCAAGCAAAACTATATGCCTCTACTGATGCTGTTGGACGTAGGAAAACAACGCATCTTGCAGGGGTAAGCACACGAGCCATGGGTAAGCTAGCGTCTTGGGACAGGACCACCTGACTGCACTGCTTGCAAGGACAGAAATAGTTACAAGGATACAACTGAGTCTGAGCCTCCCCTCTGCGCTGTCCACACCCCCTCCACTTTGTTTCATAGTTGGCTGGATTTCAACTGGCATATGCTGTGTTTTGTGGTGACATGGCCTGATAATGCACCAAAGAATCCTTGTGGGAAAAACATCCATGTTTGCAGAGTGGGTGTCTTAGCTCCTCTCGAGGCACAGAGGCAGTCACAGCATGTGTGCCCTTTTCTCGGTGGATTCTTTGCTGCCTTTTAAGACCCAAGCTGGTGTTGCAGCTTTTCCCTCAGTGGGGAAACTGTTTTTCCCAGCAACCTGTTTTCACAAAAGCTGTAGAATTTCACATCCTCTGAGGCCACTAGCAAATTCATCTGGGGAGGAGGGGGAAGGCAAGCACTCACACATGTCTACATACATAAGCACACAGAGCACTTCTGCTTTACTTTCTTAGGCAACCAGGTCCTAAAACAAGGTTGATTTAGGAGCATGGTTTGTAAGTGAGGCTTCCAACTATTCTGAACAATTTGGTAGCAGCGCTGGGACTGGTCTGAGCTTTCAGGGAAAATCAAAGCAGTGTGATACGGGCAGACTGAATTCATGTGACTGTGCTCTGAGCCAAAGGGATGCAGTCAGCTCCAGTTCACATGTCATTTCCTGAACCTGGGCAGTTGTATTTTTCTGTGTACTCTACAGCCTGAGTTTGTTTAGAGTGTGAGAACAGTGAAGTGGTGTCTGCAAATGACTGTTTAAGAGGTGCTTGCATTTTCATTTGGCCTCATGGGCAGAATATCAAGAAGCAGTGCTGCTATTGACTTCCTTGTTAGAAGTAGTGTTAATGAAAGTCACATGAATCATAGCCAGTACTTAATCTTTCAGGCAGGTGGTAGTATATTGAAGTTTAAGGCACAGCATTGGAATGTGTCTCGTAGTATATGCATAGTGTGTTTGTAATCTCCAGGACTATCATTTTAATGCCTCTTGGGCCTTTCTCATTGCAAACGGTTTGGGGTTTTGTGGTTTTTTTGTTAATTTATTTTTTTAATTAAAATGAAGAAAGGCTGGTACGTTTTGGTGGAGGAGACAACATAAAAATGTTATTGCAAAATCACTGAGTTAAGAGCTGTTTCCAGTAGCCTATGTGGTGTGGAGAATCTTACGTTCTTCTGTAAACTTTTGTAGGAATTTTTAACTTTATTGACATTAAGAAAAATTTTCTGCTGCTGTTTTCAAGACTAGTAAAGTAGATCCAATACAGAGAGTTATTGCTAGTGAGTCAAAATTCTTCTTCACTGTAATGCATTAATACTAGTTGTGTATGCTTTGTTAACTCAAGTGATTATCATATGATCAGTAGATACCTAGTAAATTATACTGCCAAAGAGCTGGCTTGAGTAATGACTTCAGGAGACCATCTATTGCTTCTAGTAAGTTACGGTTTTGGCAATTTAAAATAACTGCTTTTAAAGATAACAACAAAAATTAAACCCCAAACCTTATGAAGATAAACCAGGGGTTTATGTGCTCATGAAATTGTTTTCAGTCTTTCTTTTCCAGTGGTTAACCTGGTTTTCAGTTCAGGAGATAGAGCATTGCAGAGCTCTCAGCTAGTGAGGTTCTGAAGCAGCACGGTACACACGCTGCAGTGACTGTGCTTAAGCCTCAGCCAAGGTGGTGAGTAGCAGCCCCTCTGCATCATGTTGGCTGAGGGGCAGCTCAGTGTACTCTTCAGTATTCCCATTCTTCAGACTCCCAGAATCTGAGGTCATTATTCCAGAAACCTGAAGTTTTTAATTTATAGGTAAATGGGTTAAGTATGTAGATGCTGAAATTCTGATATGTTCCTTTAAACAAATAGTTCTAGTAATACTAACTACAGAAATATTTTAAAAAATTAAATCCCAGGATAAGGAGTAAAGAAGGAAACAAAGGAAACTGCTACCCATGGATAAGAATCAATGGCAAAATACAGTACATGCTGTGAAATCATCCACAAAAAATAGAATAGCTGTCATACCACATTTGAGGGTTTTGAGGGCATCTATGGTGTTTCCATGTAAACAGAAATGCAAAAAGCTTGTGCTATATAGGCACTGAGACTTAAGTGTGAGCCTAGGGAAGGTGAGCAAGGGAGAATCTTTTGCTCTTTCTTCAAATGAAATTCTGGCTTTATGGGGAGTAGTGGAAGGTACTCTGCGACAAAGATCAAATGTTAGGAGGTAGCTTGTTGCCTGTGAAAAATAAGCCTCTGCAGATGAGTCCATTATGTTTTAGGACAGTAGAGAACATGATTAAGAAGGATTATTGTCAAATACATCTTTACTGACAAAGCTGGTGTCACATTACAGGGGATATATTAATGAACTTGTTTAACAGGCTGTAGAAGCTGCAGACTCAGCATTGCTTTTTCCCAGCCCCTCAACCCCTCATCCTTAACTGAGCTTGCTTTGCTTTCTTTAGCCATGTGAACTCTGGCTTGACTTTGTCTTTTTGTTTGCTGAACTGCAGACTGATAAAAAAGAAAAGGAGAGAGACCATTTGTCATCCAGCTTCTCAACCAGCTTTAAAGGAGGTCATTTTTCTTCCAACCCCAAAGCTAGATCACCAGCTCCCTCTCCAGTTTGGTAAGCCAAGTACACGCTTAGCTGGAGGTTGAGCTATAGGCAGCTCTGACTGTTTTATTAATCAAATGTGAAACATTGCAAACTTATTTGGTGATGTAGATGTTTTCTCTCTGCAACAAAAGAAAGACAGTCCTGCTTTTTGAAAAATGTCACTACTGCTTTGAGGAAGGGGAAGAAGGAGGAAGATACCTGGTTTCTTGCACATCTAGAGTTGCAGAAAGAAACATTTCACATTATAGCTCATCAGTTGCTCCAGCAGTCCTGCTTGTTAGAGAAATTGTTTTATTTTCAGCTCTTGCAGTTGTAGAAGTGATAGGTAGGTGGTGTCCAGCACAACATGTCTGATAGTGATTGTTGCTCTTTGGTTACACAGGCATGCGTCAAAGTCTTTGCCTTTTTTGCCTGGCACACCCAGGCAGGTAACTTCCCCACCTGGTTCCTCCTCCAAAGTTTCCTCTGCTCAGGCACGTCCTCCTTCTCCTGGCAACATACGACCAGTCAAAAAAGAGATCAAACCAGAGAGTGAGAAGAAAAAAACAGAAAAGGAGGCTGAAAAGGCCAGTGAGGATAAGACTGAAGAGAGTAAAGAAATTTCACCAGGTGCTGGAGAATCTGCGAGTCAGGAAGAGCTTGCTGACCAGGCAGAGCCTGCTCAAGGTAAGGAGAGATCCTCTTTTACATTATGGTATGTCTGAGAGTCTCTTATGTTCTTCCTTCCCTTTCTCTGAAACAACATAGCTTTCAGTAGTTTTCTGTCAAAAGTTAATCTAAATTCTTCAGAACATTCCTGCGGATGTGTGTTCATTATGAGGAAAGTGTAAACAGGTGAAGCCCTCCTGCTTGTAGCAGTCGAAACAACACACAGACCTGCCTTGCACAGTATGGCTTCACAGCCAGCTTCTCTTCCTCTTTGGGATGTGGGTCATGCATCATGACACAGCTTCTTTTCAGACTCTTGAGGTGGAGCCGTAACAATCTGAAGACTAATGGTACAGGAAGCCATCATATAAAATAGTGTGAGCAATGAGAATGCCCAGCTCTGCTAAGGCACTCAAGTACAGCTGTGCTGATAACGCTACAAGCTTACCCGTAATATTGCCGTACCACCACATCATGAGGGAGACTAGCAGGATAAGGTGGAATGCAGAGGAGAACCAAGAAGAAGAGTATTTTTTTTTTTTAAAATTACCCAACAGCCAAACAAAATAATGATCATAAAGTGTAGGAAGGGCAAAAGGTAAATCTGAAAATCAAAAATGGGGTTTGTTTTAGCAGATTTTTTTAGTTCATTGTAAGTATGGCATAAACTGTATGTCTCGCAAATGGGATAGAATGGCCATTGTGACCACTAGGATTTCCAGGTCAGGTTACTTAGGATTCTGTGTTTAAAATTCATACAGATTGTGATTGTCCTTCAGAAAACAATTTTAAGTATTACTAATCCTGCATTTAACTGCAAGATGTGTTGGGGATTGTTCTTCTGCAAGAAGACCTGATGTCAATTGATTTCTTTTTTTCTAATGAATTCTGTTACAGTAGTTCCAGTCTGACACTCGCCTCTTGGCACACAAGGTGCAACCCCACAAAAAGCTAGAGTTTTGCAATAATAAATGGCTACATCTCTTGGCCATGAGCGTGTAAAGAAGATATAATTGTCATGTTAGCATGAGTTTTCACTGCTCTTCTGATACCTTATTGTTTGCTTTCTTTTAAGAAGAAAGCTTCCTTTTGAAAGGATTTCAGGTATATCACTGAGATAACTTTGCAAATGTTTACAAGTCGTAGTTGCCCGGTACAAGGTGCAGACCAGAGAAACATTGTCATGATTGTTTGACAGTTTAGTTTAGGAGGAAGAGAGGCTTGACTTCTTTGCAGAGTCAGTCAATATTTGAGTTTGTGGCAAGGTCACTTAATATGGAAACATGTTATGTGTCATAAAGATATTCAAATGGGAACTAGTTTGTATTCATAGCAAAGAAACAAGTAGTGAAGAGGGGCAAAAGAGGAGGATACTGCAGTCAGCAGTGAGCAACACTTCAAACTGGATGTCTTTTACTAAAGCAAGAGGTGGCTGTGACCAAAGATTGAGAGACCTTAGGCTAAGCATTTAACATCAGAAGTTAGAGGACAGGCTTTGTACTCCAGGCAGAGGCCCAAACTGGCAAAACTGGCCACTGGTTGAATGCAAGAACCTAGAGACAAGCAAGTACAGCATTTGGGGCTAGAGGGACATTGCTGATTCTCCTAGGTCTGTGTTGCAGGCACCTGATTTCTGCCAATTAATTACACTGATCTTACCCAGCTACTGTCTGGCCCAGCTACTTCCCAGCTGTTTTGTCACAGGAGCCAGGGTGTCAGCAGACAGTGATCACTGATGGAGCTCTTCAGACTTTTGCAGGCAGATCTCATATGGCTTTGCTAATACCAGTGAAGTTTTGCAGGTATTTTGGGTGTGCCTGTGCAAACTGTTGTCATCATTTCTGGCAGAAGGGCGAGTATGAATTAAACATGCTACTTGTTACGCTGCCAGCTTCAGCACCTGAGGCCAGAAGTGAGCCCCAAACAGCACAGATCTGTGCTCCCCTCAGGAGTGACAGCCCTGCTTTGGTCTGTGTTAATAAATTAAAAAGAGCCAAGGTGCAGGAACTCTGTCATTTATACTGTTTAACTATTACAAAGGCTCTCTGGTATGTTTCTGATCCAGGTTGTAATTGCAGCCCCACAGTTTTTACCTTCTGTCCCCAAGACCACTAAGAGCATAGCTCTAAAGGGCTCCTGAGCTTTAGAGTGACTGAATTACTTAATTTTTCGTCTTTGACCATCCTAGAATTTTATGTATTCCCACCTAATTCTTGGAGGGTACCCTTAAGGGTAGACTGAATAGCTATTTTGGTAGTGTGAGAGAATAGTGCACTGGCTGAGGCTAAACTGTACCAGCTCACCTCAGGGATGAAGAACAGGCCCTGGCACCCTTTAAATTGTTGGTGTACGTGTATCATTGTAATTTAAGGTGAAAGCCTTGAAGCAGTTTTAGAAAGACTGTCACAGACTGTCACAGATGTAGTTTTAAAATCATCTTCTGGCTGTTCCTGATGACTTATTTTATGTGTATCTTCTCAGGATCAGAATCTGATTCCATTGTCAGTTTAAAGTCTTCCCTATCCATGTTTGTCTGTGTTAGCAGATTACTGTGGGAATGCTTCATTCAGTTAACTTGTATGTTGATAATGGTCCCCCTAGGGAAGAAGTGCAGTTGACGCACTCTATACCTGTGCTAGAGAATGCTAGGCAAACTTACAGAAATGTGAACTCATGTTTTACTTGAGAAAGACCTGTAACACCTTCTCTGCTAAGGTAGACGAAGCTGGTTCTGAGTAAAGAATTTACATGAAGACACTCTTGATTTGCACACAAAGCCATAGTTCACCAATAGTGGTAAAGGTTGTTAAGAAGCTGTATTCTGGTCCCATGAGTTGCCTCGGGCTGGAGTAACTGCAAAACTGATAGCTTGCATTCTACCCTTATTGCACATCACTTTAAACAGTTGATGTTTGAGGTCAGCAAAAGCAACTGGCCTATCACAAAAAAGGTCTGGTTCTTCTTTTCCAATGTAGACTATCAGAGAGAAGAAAATGTAATATTACAACTCTTCATTTCTGCTCTCCGAATAGAACTGGGCAAACTTAAGCAATGTGATAGTAGGGTCTTGCTGTGTCAGCATAACTCCTGTTGAGAACTGTCAGCTTTTATTCTTAGGACAAAAAGAGTTGGCTTAACCTTTCAACTGCACCTACTTTCACATATCCTGTAAAAAACAAACTTCCCTTAAGGAATATGAGCCCCTAGCATGTAGAAATTTCTTCCTCCTTTGAATCATTTATAAAACCATATAAGCTTGAAAATGTTTTACAGAGTATTTGAAACTATTTTCTGTTCCTTTCAAGAGAAGTGTCGTCTTTGCTACTTTGTCAGTGCAAACTAGTTTTCCTTCCCATCTGTTTCAGCAGCCAGCCCATCCCTACCTCCTGCTCCACCAGTCCTTTCTCCACCCCTGGCTGCCACAAAGACCTCTGCAGGTACAACTGACCCTGAAGAAGCTACAAGGCTGCTGACTGAGAAGAGGCGCCTTGCCCGTGAGCAGCGGGAACGGGAGGAGCAAGAAAGGAGAGAGAGAGAAGAGCTTGAAAGGTGATTCTGGACTTCTGAAGTGGAGAAGATAAGTTTTTAGCGGCCTCCTAGCACCTTTTTGTGTATATTTGGGGCAACTCCAATCACAAATGTAGGCTGGGTGACGAGTGGATTGAGAGCAGCTCTGTGGAAAAAGACTTGGGGATGTTGGTGGGTGAAAAGCTGAACATGAGCCAGCAATGTGTTTTTGCAGCCCAGAAAGCTAACCGTAAGGAGAAGCACGGCTAGCAGGTTGAGGGAGGTGATTCTTTCCATCTACTCTGCTCTCATGAGACCACACCTGAGTCATAGATCAGTGAAAGTCAGGCATATGCTGGAGAAGTATAAGTGTTGCCTTGCAGAGTTTTTAATGTTCCACAGGGCTTTGCTTTAGTGCCTGCTGGAAACAGATCAGATAATTTCCGAGTGAGAGAGCAGCACACCCTTTATCCAGACATTCTGCAGTGCTAGGTTAAGAATCTGGTGGTTTGGGATTTTTCCCTCCTTTTTTGTTTTTTTTTAATTTCTTTTTCTCATGCTTGTTTCATGATTGCAGGCAAAAGAAGGAGGAGCTGTCACAGAGGATAGCTGAAGAAAGAGCTCGCCGAGAAGAGGAAGAAGCTCGCAGGCAGGAGGCAGAAAAAAAACGGAAAGATGAAGAGGAGGAACGGGAAAAGGAAGAACGGCTGCGCCGACAAGCAGAGGAGAGAGAACTGAAGGAGAAAGAAGAGATGGAGCGCATTCAGAAACAGGTATGTTCCCCTACTGGAATTTCTGTGCCAGTCTGTTTAGCAGTGAAGTGGATGAAGCAACACCTCTTATAAAGCACCTACATTAGAGGAATATCTGAAGTCTTAGTCCAGTATTTGAAGAGAATAGGGTTGTGGCAGAATTCGTACCTTAGAGTGGTTCAAAGACTGAAGGTATTTCTTCTTGACAAAAACACATAGTAGGGAGTTGAGGTTTGGTTTGGCTTTTTTTCCCCCGTAGGATTTATTTATTTAAAACAAATCCTTTCCTATTCCTCATAAATCATGATGAAAAAAACAGTAGAGTTGTATTTGAGGATTTTAATGAATGGTGTTATACCAGAGAACTCTTTGTCCCCACAGGTACAGAAAGTCTAGATGCCAAGGTAATGAACTGTTCAGAGTGTTGGAGACACATCAGTGCAGAGTTCTAATCCTACGCCCAACATTGCTTTTGTGGGGGGCTAGTGTGTAGGAATAGGTTTTGATCACTTTAATCAAGCCCAGGAGAACCTTTGCAAATTCAAGGAGCTCCTCAAAAGACATAAGAGTGAATAAAGTACCATTTTTCAAGTGTTGTCATATCTGGTGGGCATAGTGTTGGTTTACTGACTTCAGGAGAGGTTATGGTAATAAGTATTTTTGGATAGGATTCTTCCCTTCTTGTGCACGCTCTTATGTTTTGCGTGTGCTTTCTCGCCCCCCAAATTCACTTCACTCTGCCTCATAGACGTTAGGTTTTTCTACTGGTGTATAAGTAAATGTATGCTCCTGAAAATAAATGTTTAAAGGATTGTGTTAGTGAATATAACTTAGAAAGTGCAGTTTTCTTTATCAGATGGTGTGTGCTGCTTTCTCTGAAATGCTAAACTAAGGTACATCCGCAGTTTAGCACTCAGAGGCAATGCATGGCCACATTTTTTTGGATACTACAGCCATAACAAATAAACTGTTGTAGTAGTTCCAGCATACAACACTATCAGAGAGCAAGGCTTCTCTACAGTATGTTTCCAACAGGTTTTAAACTTAATTAAAAAAGCAGGAAAGGAAAGGTTATGCAAATGTACCTGTGGCTGTTTGTCCTTAGTCTCATTAAGCAATGGCTGTTTGCCAAATAAACATTCTAGTGCTTTTATTTGACTCTCAAAAACATTCACCACGCAAAACATGAATCTCTAATACTTTCTTGGCTGATATTTTAATGCTGAAGGTTAGGAAGTGCATTCCTTATTTGTCACCTGGTGTGCTTTCACTCACATGCCCCAGAACAGGCCTAGAACCACATATGATGTCCGTTGTTTAGTTCCACATCTCTTAATGCTATGTGAAACATGGACATTCATTAAGAAATGTGCAATTCAGTCTGAAAAGACTGTTTGTGGCTTGTAAACCCTAATAGTGTCTCCTCAGGGTGTTGTACATGTCCATAGTTAAGCTGATATCAGTGTAAATATGTCCTTAAATAGTGAATAATTTTTCACTTCCTATTCTTTTACCATCAACTCAGAAAGAAGAGGAAGCTCGCCTTCGGGAAGAGGCAGAGCGGATTCGATTAGAACGTGAAAAGCATTTCCAAAGAGAAGAGCAGGAGCGCTTGGAAAGGAGGAAGGTAACTTGCTACACGCAGAGAAGCTGGAATTCATTTTGCCTTAGCAGTTTGCTTCCACCTCATCTGTAGAAAGTTATGTGCTATCTAAATGTGTCCTAAGAAAAACTGCATAGCCTGATGTGAATATTGCCAACAGTAACAAATAATTCATCTTCTTGCAGTGAACAGATGCAACTGACAAACAACAAGTAGTTGTGATTAGAGAGAGGTGTTTTAAATTAATGACAGCAAACATTATTTTACCCCTTTACCTTTCATTGTAGAGGCTTGAGGAGATCATGAAGAGAACTAGGCGTGTAGAACCTGTAGATAAGGTCAGTGCTGCTACTTAACTTGTACAAATATTGGCATGTTTCACTTCTTTAGTGCCATTTTTAATTCACAAAACTGTACTTCCTTTGTAGAAACCCAATGACCAGCAGAATGGACATATATCCAAGACAAATATTACTGAAGAAGCAGGTATGTGTTTAACTGTGTCTTGAGCAAAACAGGTGAATAAATGCCTACTGAGCACAATAATTCAAGATAAGATACAGTTCTGAAACTTGGCACACTAATTGCAGTAAAGAAAAGCATAAGAGGAATATAACTGAAATATTAGCAAACGCTATTTATTTAGCCTTTCTGTATATGTAGTTAAATGAGCCAGCTGATTTAGCGACTTAGTCACATTGAGAGGAAATTGCTTACCAAATTTATTTATAAAGTGAAAAGAAACATTCTTTTCTGATGCTGATCACAAATGAAACTGATTCTGTAGTTCCTTTTTGCAGATGTGGTTGTTGTAGACTTATTCCATTTTTTTTAAAGGGTTATTTCGTCTCAGTCATCAAAACAAACTGTTTCACTATCCAGATACCCCCTGTGATTTCTCTCTTCCACACCTGCTGCCTTATTCACTTGGCATTAATTTCTATTTCTTTCAAAATTGAGATCATACAAAAGTTTAGAGTCTCTGTATCACAACCACACTTCTCTTCTGTTCCCTCTATCTTTTTTTTTCTTTTTTTCCCCTGGTCATTTTAGCTAAAGTTTTATGTATTATTTTAATACAACAACAGAAGGAAAATAAAATGTAGCTCATATTACAGTATTACAATACATATCACAGTATCAGAATTAGCAATATTTAAAGACACTAAAGTCAAGCTATGAAACGGCTTATCCTAGTGTAGCATAACGCATTAAATTACCTTAATCTTCATTTATCTTTTGTGTTTGAGTTGAGTAACTTGGAGGATGTGTAACAACACTGGCTTTGTGTACTGCTTTTTTATGTTTAAAGTGAATGCTATAATTTCCACTGCCAGGAAACCTCTTGACACAGATTTCATCACATATGTTTGGAAGTTATTTGTTTATATATTGTCTTAAGGGAAAAAATAAGTTTGAGAACTGCTAATACAGAATGCATCTGGGATGTCCTCTTTTACTGCAGGCACTGCTGAAGGTGCTATAAACCTCTGAAATTATTCTTGAAACTATGAATGGCTCTATAGAGCGATTTATAGTTTGAAGCCCTTTGTAGCTAGCCCTTTGCTGCCCAAGGTAAAAGTCAAGTAGTTGGTTTCCTAAGGCACACAAGAATTTGAACCTCCATTTCCCCAGGCCCAAGGGAAGGCTGGAGTCCTTGAGTGGAGAAAACTGCCCTTCCCCTCAGGGCTGTTCTGCTGTTCAGCTTTGCTTTATCTAGATATGCTGTTGAGTTAAAGGTATGAATTAATGGACATATTTCAGCCAACTCTTATGTTGACTATAGTTAAAAGGTGACGTTTCTTTTTTTTTTTTTTTTTATCTTACTGTTCAGCAAAACATGGGGAAACCTTTCTGGAAATGACCAAGTCACACAATGAAACAAAATCCATCCCTTTTCACCATTTGTTAAGCCTCTGCACCAAAACAGGAGATGACTGCCTTTCCTAAGAAGAAGAATTTTCTTCTGCTTTTCTCTTTTAAATATTACGGCCAATGTATATTCTTCTTATTCCACTTGTAGAAGCACCAAAACCTGTATCGCTAAACCTGTAGTGTAAAAAATTTGCCAAAGATCAGACTAAGACATTCGGTGTAAAAGACATCAGCCCAAGCATTTAGAACGTAGCAAAACAAGAGCAGCTGAAGGAGAGTCTCCTCAGATGAAGTTTTGGGTAACCAAAATAAATGTGTCCAAGCCTATGAATACTAAATTGTCCTTGTGATTATCATAACAGGTGCTGGTATGGGTGGGGTACCATTACTTCTTTTACTGAGCCCTGTGTGAATTGGTGTGACTGTAGATGCAATGCAGAAGGCTGTAGTTGTACTTTAAAAGAACATCCTGAGGCAGGCCAGTAACATTCATCACATGGTCTTTGAAGGAGGCACAGGGATACTCCTGTTTTGTGTTGCTCTCTACCGCATTTTATAGTAGTGATTTGGTATTTTTTGAAAGAAGTATCCTTCCCATGGACATGTTTTCCTCTTGACTTAATTTTGCATTACAGTCAGTGATCAACATGGGAACCAAGAAATACCAGGGCATGGAATTGATGATGTCCCAGTGCTCTCCCATTCCATTCTCTGTTGTTCCTTGAAAAGTGTCAGCATAATGTTCTGGCAGATAGCAGCCTGTTTTGACCACTGGCTTATGTGTTGGAATTGTGTACATCCTTGTAAAATGTTTATTCTTGCCCTTATAGCTATAGCTTTGAAATCTGTAGCATTTACTTCAGACCTGAAACAGGGCTTGTGTGGTGAAACACTTGGCGTAGGAGATGGGGTAGAGGAGGAAGGAGTGTGGGCACTCTATTTTTTCAAACTGTAGATTGCCTTGACAGTGCTGTCTCTTGTAGGAAATCTACAGGTAGATTCTGTTGCTTGTTTTTTTGAAAACCTGTTTTGTTTCTGTTTCTCTAGTCATAACCAGTCCCACATCTCCCTTGGAACCTGAAGGAGAACCTCAGCTTCCATATGCAACACAATCTTCGCACAATGGGACACCCGTCACCTGCACGCATGTGATTGTTTCACATCAACCCACCATAAGTATGGACAGGTAAGACTATTGCTAAGTAGTGGAGGGTGTTTAAAGGAAGCATTACTAGAGTAATAAATAATTTTCAGGTCCATGTATTCATTAACTAAACAAGAGACAGCTGTTCAATCTGCCTTGTTTCTTTTTTACTTTTATCTTTTCCTGTGTTCAGAAAAGAACTTTGTTGTCTTTCACTTAGCAGTAAACCGTTTTTGCCAGGGAAGAATTTTGTAAAAATACAGCACGTTCTCTGCAGTATTTGGAACAGTGCATTGTTTGCCAGCAATTATTACATAAATTGAAACTTAATGGAAAGGGCAGATCTTTTCTGTTCCTTTCCATGAACTAAGCTTCATAAAAACCATTCTGGATTTATAGTGCTAGTTTTGTGATTGGAATAATGAGCACTCTGCTTTCAGCTTAGATGTCTCTATTTCTGAACTGACTGAAGTATAAGCAAGTTTTGCTTATTGAGCAGAAGTCCTCATGTGAGATCCAGAACTGCTCATTTTGGCCTTGTGATTTGAAAAAACCTTTGACCTCTATAAGGGAAATTTGGGGAGGCAGATATTTGACATTAAGAGCTCTCTGTAGCCATGAAACCAGTCACTCAGACTTTGAAACGCTTAAAACCTTGGTGTTGAACCAAGTGTGATCTGTTACATAAGCATGAGCTGTCAGTTATTTCCATTTTAGTAATGCAGAAAGCCAAGTGATCCCTTAGTCCTTTCATATTTTATGCAGGTAGTGCCAGAATATGCATGGAGAAACTTGAATGTGGGAAGCCATCACGTAGTCTGTAATGGGCGGTGTGCTTCGGGGTGTGATTGGCACTAATTGAAGGAGGAATTTGCCCTCTCTTGGTCCCTCCGTATGCCTGGGGGATCCCAGCCTGCTGTCATTCTGAGAGCAGCTCTGTCAGTGACATCGAGCACTGAACTGATTGGATGAGCTGCGCAGAGCTGCCTCATAATTATCTCAGGCAGCTATTAAATCTTAATCACTCCCGGCCTTATATGTACCTTGATGTTTGTAATACAAAATGTGCCATGTGAATGAGCGCTGTCCTGAACATTATAACCCATGTGAAAGGAACCTCAGAATGGCTAAAGTGAAGAATGAATAAATGTGATTGAAGAACAGCAACTGAAGAAGGAAGTGCGTGTAAGGCAGTGGAAGGGGAAACTGGTTTGCCAGGTTGGGATGTGGAGGGACTCTCTGCTTAGAGGTACATCCACACTGACTGGGAAGGCAAAGGCCAAAGTGCTTAGTAGCATCCCGGTATAAGCTTAGCCCAGGTAGCCTGAAAAATTGTTGCAAGGGATACACAGAAACACAGATTTTATCATATGGTAAAAGCCACAGGTGCCAACACCACTGCTACTGCATCTCATATGCTGCGGTTGTCCCGCATCGAGGTATACCTGATACTGCACTGCACACAACAGCAACCACTGGAGATGGTGTCTTGTGTGAGCACCTCACTTCAGCCCCAAGAAAGATTTGGATTTTGCCTGGAAAAGACTTGAGCATGTTTTAAGGGCAAGACAGCTCACATTTCTGACCAGAACTTAAACAGACTTTGCTTGGGGGACTTGGGGTACGTGCTTGTTTGGGAGTGAAGGCAAGGTGTTTTCTTCAGGCCTAGAGCAACATTCTCATTCTCTTCCGACAGTGTAGGAAGTGTGGGAAGTTTCACTGGGTCTCTAGGACAGAAGAAGTGTCAGTGTCACTGAGTTTATTTTGTACAGCACTGTACCTGTCTTTGAATGGGACTGGTGGTTGGTGTTGAGTGACCAAACCCAGAATACCTGTATTTGAGGTCAGAATACCTGTATTTGAGGTCAGAATACCTGTATTTGGGGTCACTGCCCAGGCAATGCAGGTGCTCTGGCCCTTGCACCAGTAGTGTTGAAGAAGCGTGCCTGGGAAGGCTTCTAGAGGTTTGCATGCAGGTGGGGACTTCTACTCTGGGGCCTAATAGGAAGTTTCCTGACTGCTTGCTGTGCTGAACCTTCACCCCTGTTCCTTCCCACCACATCATCCATCCTGTGTCAGCTCTGTGGCTGGGATTCAGTCAGAAATAGCACGCTTGCTTCCACCGTCATGAGTACAACGCAACTGAGAAAAATTAAGAGAATTCTGGCAGCGTGAAGGCAGTTGATTTCAATACTTTACCATTGTCTGTTGCTGCTTTTGATCAGCAATGCAGATCATGTTGTACTGGAACTTCATTAGCTTTCCAAGCCAATTGATTTTCATAAACCCTAATGAAAATGCTGTGATCTGCTGCATTATTTACCGTGTACCTATTGTCAACGGTTATTAGTTTTAATAATAGACATTCATTGCAGATGACAGATTGGCGCAGTCATCTATCCCACCTAACAGTTTGTCAAAATTTTTATTGGTATTCTATTACAGTATTTTAAACAAATGAACATTACTCAATTTTCCTAAGGCCTAAAGCTTCTTCACTTTGCATTGTGAAAGAAAAAGATGGATTTGCTTGTGATTCAAGCTGTTTTACCATGTTAGCACTTAAGGTTTTCAAATAGATATTACATGAATTCTCAGTTTCATAGAAACAATTTCTTTTTTCATAGTTGTCTGAGTTAAAATGACATGTCTGAAAATGAACATGATTTTTAGGGTACGTAGTTTTAAGTTGTGCTGCAAGGGTTTTCAATTTTGCCACCTGTGCTTGCTCTGAGTGTCTTCTCCACAAGTAAATTTGGTTAAACAATTTAATTCTCAAATGCTAATGAAGAATAGTGGATTATTACTGGGGAAGGGGAGGAGTAACCTTATATCTGACCTATAAGTCAATGGTGAGAAGACTCACAGTTGAACTTAAATTGAGACAGTTTTCATCCAGGTGTGGTATGATGGAAAGGGCAACACTAATTCTTTGACCAAGATAGATCCCGTCTGCTAATTCTCAGGAAGTTATTTCAGTACAGTGATTTATGTTGATAATATTTTCCCAATGGAATTTATTCTTCTCCTGTAACTTTTTTTTTTTTTTCTGCTTTTTATAAATGCCTGCAACGGGCCTCAGTGACAGTAACTTGCCTCATCTGTGCATCTCCATCCATATAGAGTTGGGTCTGGGTAGATCAGGTAACCAGGTGCTGGAAATATACTGTTAGATAAGGTGATTGACTCAATATCTTGTCCTGGAAAAGAATGTTACTGGGTTCAAATTCTTACATAGTGTTCACTTCGCAGTCTGTGCGATAGCCCTGCTGAAATTTGCTGTAGAACTACCTTCCCTTCTTTAGGCCTCCAGCTCCTCATTGCTGGCTGATTTCGGTGCTGTCATCTCAGTGTCTTAAAAATAAGCATTACGTTACTTAAATCATCCAAGACTCTGGTGTCTGTTTTGCTGTTAATATCTATCTGTGACACCTCTGCTAAAAAACATCTCCATAAATGAGGTAACAGACATCATCTGTCAGATCAGGAATAGCAGCTAGAAATAGTTTGGCACTTTCTAGAGGCCTGAAAAATAATTTTTTATTATTTTTTTTTCAATTACTTGGTGCTGATTTCTGATGGGTGATCAGAAACAGGCTAAATTCTTGCCTTCTTTCTTCTTTACTCTCTTCAAATTCTTTAAGCAAAGCTCATGTCTACATAGAGCTTTGGCTAAAATTATCTACATCAGATGTAATTTTCTGTAGCTTTTAACTTTTTGGATGTTCTAGTTCCTTCAATTAAATTAGCTGCTTTTCTCTCAACTACCTCCAGTCTATCTTGTTAATATTGATGTGTCCAGATCAAAATGCAAAGCTGCACAGATGGCTTTTAGCTGCCATGAAGCTGTCTTTCAGATGCTTCCAAGACTGTTTTATTTGGAAATGCACTCTGAACAACTCGAGCAACTTTTATTATTATTATTTCTTTAATTACATAGGTGTCCTGCTACAAGCCCACTTATGGAATATGTTAGAATGCCAAAACTACCCAGTTCTTTCTGCAGTATTGTATGCCTGAAAAGGGTATCTCCAGTGTTTTACTGGACACTGAGACATCACTAAGAATGTAACATAAGACAGTAAGAACAGCTGTACTGGATGAAAAATGCATTACTTTTTTGGTGTTCTTTGCTTTAATGGCCTCCAGCACTCATTAGGGAGAGAATGTAAACGAAAAAAAAGGTAAGTACCAGGAGGTCCTCTGGTCAACGAAGGGTTACTAAACATTGTGATCCAAATGCAACCATAGGCTCAAGTTATTCCCTAAGCTGCTAATTACCAGACGCTGGAGGGTATAGCAGTCTCAGAGGAATTTGTCTAATCTCCTTTCAAGCTTGTGGCCTCTAAGATGTCCAGTGGAAATTAGTTCCACAGTTCCATTTTTCCCTTTGTTTCTTCTAAATTTGCTCCCCTAGTACTTTGGTGGAGCACATTAATAAAATATAAAAGATTTATAGCATAAAATCTAGAAGACTCACAGTCTTGGTTTCCTCTTCTGTACCCACTTTGTGATTGTAATGACTTCTGTGTTTCAAAAGACACCGTGCAAGTCTGTGTATCCTGGTCTAACTCAGTGTGTAATACTGGCCGTGCAATGACAAATAAATAGGAATAACTATTTATCTATTAAGTCAGCTGATCAGTTGGACCGAACAAGTAATATCTTTGCAAAAGCAAGAGGCTTCTTCATTGTACCAGTACTTGTTAAAGTATTATGTTGTTTAATTTATATCAATGAGTAATTGTTGTCTTCTCACCTCTTTCTTACCTCATCCATTAAACTTGCTGTGTTACCCTAGTTCTGGTAAGGTCATTGGCAGTAGATGGGAATGAAACAAGTAATAGTATACCTTGTAGTGAATAATAATCCAATAACTGTACATTATAGTTTGAGTTTTATTAGTCCTAAAGCACTCCACAGATTCTGCTCCTCATCTTACAGATATAGATCTCTGGAACAAAAAGGTCGATGTGACATGGGACCTTTCTCAGGTAGACAGCAGGGTTTCTGTCTCTGCTCTCAAACTCAGTGCAGTGAACTGTATTTTTCATTTTGAAATTTACTTGGTATATCCACAGAGAAAGAAAGGGGAGTGTCTCTCAGAAAAAGAACTGGTGATGGTTTGAAACACTGGGAAAGGATTGATATGAAAACCAGCATGTCATTCTCACAGGAAATCTGGGCCTTGGATAATGCCTTGCCACTTTCACAAGGGCAATAATTATGATCTGTCTCTTGGGAAGGACTGTAAAACAATTCAGTAATCATTTGTGAAGAGTTGGACACCCAAAAAAGCCAGGAAATGAAAATAAACCATATGCCAATTCGAAACAGTCTTTTGAAGACTAGCAAACGTACTGTCAGGAGAAAATTAGCCTGTGAAACCAAAGCACCTGCTCAGAAATGGCCTGAGGAAATTGTTAGCCTGGTTTCAATCTAGGAAAACTGCATCTGAGCCTTTTTGGCTGAAGCATTTCCAAACACCCTGAATGGTTACGATGTGGTCCAGACAGGGAGTAGATAAACAAGACTGCCAGGATCTAACACTTGAGGGCCTTAAGAAGCACATATGATTGATTTTTGAGTGTCAGTTGAGTACGTGCTCTTTCTCAAGGAGCTCATGGTCCCATACTGTCATCCTGGTCACTAAAGTAGCACCTTAGTTTCTTCTCTTTTCTGGCAAGAAGCCCTCTGCAAGGACAGCAGGATTCGAGAATACAGTGTCTATTAACAAAGCTGGGAGAAGCAAGACCGTGAGACGTGATCGTGCATCTTCTCAGGAGAGTGTGTGTGTGCTCGTACTTCTCCTGGCTGAGGGAGATGTACCAGAGCTGGCTCATGAGGCATCTCTGTCAAGTGGGAGATGGAAAAATAAAGTACAGATTGACATGAGGGATGCTGGGAGGTGTTTCTTTTGGCTTGGGCATGAGCAACAAGAGGAGTGCAGAATTGGGTACTCCCCTGGAAATAAGCCCTAAGAACTTGTAGGGAAGGAGGGACTGAAAGGAGAACTGTGTTGGTAAAGGAATTTTTTTTTCACTGCGTAACTGGTGAGTAGAAGAGGCTGTTCCAAAACTGGAGGCATGAGGTGATCCAAGAAATAAGAGAAATTAGCTTGATCTTATCTAAGGGCAATTACATCGATTTGCAATTAAAGAAGAGGTAAAGCAAAGGTTATGAGAGCTGAAGAAGATGTTAGAGGCTGTAAATTGCATGAGGTGGGTAGCCATGGTGGCGCGGCAAGCATTTTCTTACTTCTCAGAACTGCCAAGTCCATAAAGGTCTCACAGGACTGGGTGTCGTGTAGCCAAATGTCACAATTGTCCTGGGTGTTGGAGGGAAAGTGTATCTAATACTTCCCTGCAAAAATAATTTTTCTACTGAGGCAGAAGCCTAGTTTTGTTTTTACTGGCTAAAGAATGCTCGAGATTAATGCAGACTTTTCTTGTAATATTGCTTTATGTAGGACTAAGTTTCTGTTCTAGCTGAAGTGTATGAAGAAACACCTGTGCTTCTCTTTCAGCAATCTCAATCCGGAGAAAAATGGAAACGAAAACGGGATGTCTGTGCAGAGCGATAACTTCGAAGAGATCATAAACCTGCCTATTGGTTCTAAACCATCCCGGCTGGATGCCATGAAAAATGATGGAAGCAATAGTCCCGAAATTCCTTTGAATCCAATTCTAGCCTTTGAAGAGAAGGGGACTCTCTTGCCTCAGGTAGATAGTGTTCAAACACATCAAACAGCAGGTAGGTTTGCCTCGGTTCACTGACGCTTGTAATGTGCTGTAATTGACTGAGGACCTAGAGCTCTTAGTTGATATAAGGTGATGAATTTAAGCATTTTTAAACCAAATATTATTTGGGGAAAGGAGCGTATCTCCCCTTTGTAAAGCTCTGCATACAGCATACACCCAGATGCTGTCCAAATTACGGTGAGATTTTGTCTTTTCTTGGAGGGGGGCTTCTCAGTTACGCAGTTACTTCAGCCATTTGAAGTCGCTTGAAAATGTTTGCCTCGTGCTTTCAAACAGAAATGGTGAGTGACAACTGCTGTTCCCGTTCTGCAAGTGTAACACCTGAAACGCACATGCAGAAGGGGAGCTGGTACCTACCTTCTACACAAAATCCCTCCTCAAGTTCTTGCTGCCTTTAATACTTGAGGGATGGTTTGCAGCACGCTAGATTTTTCTGAGTTACGTGACAATTTTAAAGGATGTTAGATAAACAAAATCCAATTTAGCAACTTAAATTGGACTGATGTGTTTTTGTTTTGTTTTCTGTGGCTAGAAAATGTAAGGAAAATCATCTTAGAATAAAATAATTGTATAAATGCAAAGCATTTTGAAGTAAGCATTGTCACTCTTCGCTGACTTGTCATTTTTGATACCTTCTGTTGTAGAAGTGATCTGATCGTTTCTTCTGGAGAACCAAAGGTGACATGAGCATCTCTGCAGTCAGTGGCGTTTCTTCCATGCTATGAAGGAGTTTTATTTTTTCTCTCCAGTTTTTTAAAGATTTCTTGAATATCTTCTCATTTTTTTGGAAGGACTTTAGTAAAACCAGCATAAGAAATGATGGGAATAGACTTGGGTCACCTTTCTAATAGCTTTCATCACTAGAAAAATCATGCTTCACATGCTTACTTAATATGGCTTCTTCCAACAAGCTTTTTCTGTTAGTAAATGGATATTGCTGCATTCCTTAAGACATGGGACACTGGAATCGTGAAAGCAATGGGCTGATTTTGGGTGGTGGGACTGATTCTTTTTTTAAAAAGGTGGGTGTTGGTTTAAAAGGCATAATTGTAAAATTGGCAAAGAATCTTTTACACTTTGTGGTTCTAATACTTGAAAAATAATTACCTCATTGCTCTACGAGTAGGGTTAATGGGGTCTTTTATTTAAACCTGTTGGTTTAAATGTTATTGCAGAGAACTCTAATTATGGGGGCAAAGTATAGGCTTCTGTATCAGGTTCTTGTAAATGTAACTCCTACAGGGACATTCTGTAAATTGAGATGTCACTATGATCTTCTCGCATTTTCTCTAAAAATACAAAACAAGGCAGGTTTTAAAATGTGAAAATTTGAAAGCATTATTTTTTCATGGACAAGAGGAAAACCTATTGTTCTCCTAGATGATGTATTTATGAATTTTGTTCAGTACAGAAATAAATTGTTTAATTGAACAAATTAGAAAAATGTGGTAAAATGATACTGCAAACTTGATTTCTTTAGTTACATCCATGTTCACAATACTAGAAAAGCTGTGTACATGTACATGTGCACACACACACATACACACAAGGAAATACCTTGTTCTGAGTCCTGTAAATTGCTGCTGTTCCCAGTGATGGAAGACTTTGCCTTATCAGACTATTGAAGACTGTGTGAAACCTGAAATATTTGATTTTTGGATGATGAAGCAGGTTTGGGTATTTTTTTTTGGTTTTGCTCGTTTCAGAGCAAATGGAAAATGGTCATTGTGCTTTTTATATAGCGTGTGATTTTTATAAAGCAGTGTGGTTTGAGTGGCAAGAGGAGCAATGCAGGTTGCTTCCTCTTTAGTTTGATGCTGATTTCTACTGTCATTGTTCCATCCCTCACTTTTGGTTGCTCTCAGGCATAACTGTAAAATCTTGCACCTTTTTGTGCTTTGGTAAACAACGCTGCCGCAGGTAGAGCTCGCTCCAGGTATTTGGGTTTGAAGCGCTAACCGGGGCTTGACGTGTCGCTCACGGCAGTCCATGAGCAGACCCTTGGCGAGTGGAAAAGGAGGTTTGCGGGGTTTCAGTTCACACTACCAGAGAATGTCCCATTCAAATTCCGTACTTGGGTTTAGTGAAAGCTGAGCTAGGCTGCTAGGAAGCTGCGCGGAAAGTCTGTGATAGCAGAAGAAATCCTCTGAGACAAAAGCTGAACAGTTTTTTGAAGAAATTACTTTCTGCTGCTGCCAAGTGCTCCTTATACAGGAGTTGAGATAAAAGCAATGGAAATGCGGTGAAACAGAGAGACTACGTCTGCCAGAACATATATAGAAGGGAAAAACCAGCCATTCAGTCAGGATGCTTTCAATGGTAGCTTGTGACACAGTGAAATGAATTGGGTTCCTTTCTTGCTTTCTTTAGTTTTCCATGTACATAGCCATGATATTTTGAAGTGTCCGAAACATGTAGTTTTTCTTTAAACCTATATATAGCATGTAAGTACCAAATAAAACTTGTTTGAAATATTTACTTCTATTTATATTTTCATTTTCTTTCATAGTTGAAACAGGAATTGATCTGTGATGGAAAACTCTTCTTGCTGCTCCTGGTCTGCTTAAAACTTTTCTTCTTCAGGTTTCCTCTAATATCTTTATTAGAAAATCAGTACAAGGTCACTTACAGCTAGAAACAGAGCAAAGGAATAGCCAGTAAGATTTAGCTTCAGTTAAGTGTGAGGATTCATTTAGGCCCAGGTTTAAATAATGTTGATTTTGATCTATTTAGGCTCAGGTTTAAATTATTCTGATCATCTTTTGTGGGATTTCAGAATGCTTGCTTCGCTGTTTGCGGCACACAGGTGAAGACCTGTTTCATTTCTCATGTCTGTTTTGTGGATTTGTTCTATTCTTTCTTTTTTAACAGGACTGCATTAGAAACAATTTATTATTATATTAATTCCAGGTTTACTTCAAATGAGTGAATTTCCACCTTTTCAAGGGCCCAGTGTACCAACTAAACACTAGGGAATTTGGAGTAGAATTAGGTGTATGAATACTTTTTTTAAAAAGAATAGAAAAAAAAGAAAATTATTGAAATGTTAAGTCTTGGGTTTAGCCCCATTCTTTAAATGCGGGGAAAATTCGTTTCTTATCTGTTGAATGTTGTTCTTGCTAATAAAGCCCAGTGTCAGATGAAGGCCATCTCCTTTGCCTGCTGTTGCAACTGGTTTTGTTGTTTGTACTATCAGAGACAACACTTGACTCTGAGACAGAACTATCAACTGCAGCAGTGGGCTTTGGAGAAATTCAGCTCCTTGCTCACATCTTAACAGGACAAAATCGATGCTAAAGGAGGTGACATTCTGTGAGCTTAGCTCAGCACAACACAACTATGGGGCGGTTTACCATTAGCTTCGTTTGCTTCACGTGCCTCTTCTCATTCCTGATGAAGAATGCTTTGTTACTTTTCTTCTTGCTAGGACCTTGAGGTATCATTTGCAATTAAATACCTAAGAAAACCAGACAGATGCTAGTGCCATTACTTAATATTGCACGGATTTTCTTTTTGGAAAACGATCTCAAGTCACCCAAGGAGATGGCCTGAAATTTGCAATTTTGGGGGTTTGTTCTTAGCTGTGTGATTCAGCAATTTGTAATCATCTATTTTTCAGTAACCCCAGCTGCCCACAGCTGAGCACATGGGTCTTTTACGTGAGATTTCAAAGAAAATTCCTGTCACACATGAATATTGAAAATGCTGTGCTGCTTTACCTGAAGTATCCGTATGCTCTGTCTTTGACAGGCCTTGCCACTGCACTGCAGAGAGGCTTTTCAGTGTGATCCTGGTCGTTTTGTGTTGGTTTTTTTTTTTTTTAAAACACTACTGTTGGAGAGAACTTGCAGGTACTGAAAGGAATCATTAACAGAAATGCCTTCCCCCAAGCACCAAAACCAAGCTTAGAGATTTGGGCCACAGTAAAGTGCAATGTTGACCTATAACAATGAGGTTTTTATTTATTGTTTTTAATCTCACTTATATTCCATGTTTGTAGCCAGTAGCAGCTCTAAAGCTCTACATGCATGTGAGAGTTATGCCGTAGTCGGAAGTACCTCAAAAGACAGGAAGCTCTTCTGAAATGTTTTTCTAAGAAACTGGTACCTGGGAGCAGATGTTTGCCAGAAGAGTAATTTCAAAATGTCAATATTTCAGCCAGTTGAACATGAAGCTCCAGCCAGGTTCTTGTATTTAAAAACAAGTGTATTGATCAAAGGTGAAACTGGATTACTAATAGGTAATGATTATTATCTGTTAGTTTGCTATTCTTTTTAAAATCAAAGCCTACATAAAAAAAATAGTGCCCCATAATTTCAAGGCTCTGTGCTACAATTTTTTCCTGAAAAATACTGTTTTGATTTGCTAAAAAGTCTGTGAGATGGACTTTCCCTCTGGAGGAGAGGAAAGGGGAGTTTGTTCAGTGTCCTGTATATGTGGAAGAAAATTATTACCATTTGTAGAACACAGATTTCTGTATTCAAAGACATCTCACACGAATCTTTCATGGTAGCTGTTCTATTGTGAACATACTCTGTCAACATTTACCTGCTTCAATGTGCCTTTGCTTTTCTGCTGAAGAGTAGTGCTTATGGCGTATGCAAGGATCAGTCTTAAGACTTGCCCTGTTCTTCTTTCTTAAAAATTTATTGCAATTTCTCTGAGTTGTCCCTCAGCTATTACTTCCTGTAGTACCCCGTTAGTAGTTTGATACCTTTATACTCTGTGTTAATTCAGTTATTTTCTAAAGCCAAGACCCTGGATTGTGCTCTGAACAGATTGTGAACTGGAACAGAAATAAAGATGAATGCAGAGGAACCTGTGCACTTGAGAGATGCTTCTTCAGTAGAACCCGCCCGTTATGTGAATAAAACTTCATGAGTACAGCGCTGTTTTTTGGAAGAGGTGGTGAGGAAACCAAAACCAAACCATGGAAGGTTACCCAAGCATAACAGGTGTTTTCCAAACAGTTGGAAGGAACTAGATGTAGTTCAAGCACACTTAAATCAGCCAGCCAGAACGTTCAAGGGATTGTCTTTTGATCTGCTCCAGGTCTTGATTTTGGAACATGCCTTTTGTGTGATGAAACTGTAAGTAGCAGGAAAGCTCTAACTACTGAAACTAATGAAAAGAATTGTCTTCTCCGAAAGAAGAATTGTCTTCTCTGAAAGTTCAGGCTCTTGACTCTGATAAGTTTTCGTAAGCCATGTGGCTTAAATATTAACTGTCTTCATGGTAAATAGCTGCCCTAAGGAGCTCTTGAGTTTCTTCTGTTTGTTGACGGACTTGCTCAAGGAGTTTGGCCATTTGGCTTTTTCTGAATGCTAATGAAAATTCTGGATCTGATGAGGAAAAACAAGTGTTAGGCTACCCGTCGTGCTTCCCTGTGGTTTAAAGCAGAGGCTTAGAAAGCTTATACTTCAGGTTAGATACAGTTGGTCGTTCTTATTACAGTGTAAAATATAGAGAAGTTAAAACAAGATTTTTCTACCACACAAAGCCAGTACTAATGCAGTTTTTATCCCTATGACCATTCCAGACTTTTTCTTGCTGCTGCATTCTCCTGATCCAGATGTCTAAAGCTTAGTTGCCAAACTCAGCCTTATGCAACAGGTGCATATCAAGACATAGCAGGGTCTTGGTTGTGGCTCTACATATGTGAAAATACATCCTATATACATTTATTAACTGCGTCAGGGCAGGTTTAGGTTAGATATCAGGAACCACTTCCTCACAGAGAGGGTGCTCAGGCACTGGGATGCACTGCCCAGGGAAGTGGTGGAGTCACCATCTCTGGAGGTGTTTAAGGAGAGGCTGGATGTGGCACTTAGTGCCCTGGTCTGGCCCATGTGGTGCTGTTGGGTCATAGGCTGGACCTGATCTCGGAGGTCTTTTCCAGCCTCAACAATTCTGATTCTGTGATTACCATATTACAACTCTTTGCTGTACTCACTTCTACCTCAAACAAACAAAAAAACCAAAAACAACAAAGATAACTAATTAAAAATAGAAATAAATCAAGAGACAGAATTTAGAGGATGAAAAAGATGTGAAACTTCCCAGTTTTGATACCAGCTAATCATGAAATTTGCTTGTTTGCTTTATCAAAATAAACAAAAATCATATTTGAAAAAGCTGTTAGGCTGCATCTAGTGACAAACATTCTTATATTGAATAAAAATAAAAACATCTGCACCTTGAAGTCCTGTTTCTCTGCTGATCGGAAAGCCTTTAGTATTAAACCAAACAAACAAATCTTTATCCTGTTACTCTTAGTTACTTAAAACCCAGGTAACGTAACAGCAACCCTTGACATTATTCTGTTCACGTAAGTGAGCGAAGATGGTTGCCGGAGAAGGCTGCCCAGCACAGACATTTTTGTTAGAAGGAGCTGACGGGAGGTCACAGCATCTGGCAGCCCCCAGGGGCTCGGCCCAGCAGGACACACGTACCTTCTCGCAGCCTGCAGAACGTAGAGATGCCCAGCTGCTGAAAACGGATCTCTCGGTGGGTAAGAAAATTCTCCAGGTAAGCCTGAATCCTTCCAGTGTGGTGTTTCAACAAAAGCATCATTTTGTCTGCATGAATGGGAGAATCACTGGAGATCAATAGGAGCCTTTTAAAACATTTTGAAAACTGATTTTTGCAGCCACATTTAAGATCCTAAATGGCTCATCCCCTTTCAACTACAACCAATGTTACTGCAAAGAATGGCGAAGGGCTTCCACGTACTACAGCCTCTAACGGCATCGCTGATACGTGATGTCTGTTCAGCGCTGGGCGGGCGGCTGTGCTGGGGAGTGGGGGCTTGTGCGAGGTGTGCGCCAATTTATGGACGGGTCAGCCTGCCCTGCTAACCTGCTTGGGAAGCGACTGTGCTGTTGGAATGTGTTTGTGACCTGAGAGCCTGTGCTGTTGCACATCCTGAAACAGGTTGGCGTTTTCCCTTATTGGAGACTCATGACGGACTTCGGTTTCTCTCACATCTAAGGATTAAGATCTAACTGTGCTTTTCTAGGGAATGTGGCAAAAATGATCTGAACACCTTTTTCCTGTGAGTCATAAAGTCTCTTAGCTGCATGGGACAAGTATATTAAACATAAAGGTGTTTGTTTTCTGCAAGTAAAAATAACGCTCTTTTCATTCTTTTTCAAGGAAACTTAAAAATATATAGGCTACATTGTTAAAAGCCTGCTAATCTAGACTAGAATTACTACAGCAGTGTTTGGTTCAGGACGATGCTTTACTCTTGCTGGTCAGGGAGCAGAGTTGATCTCAAATTTTGGAACGTGACCATCCCATTGTAATTGCCTCTACCAGCCTCTCCTCCTACCTGTGGGGATGCCATCCCATTGTGTGTGCTGAGGGAGGGTCAAACACAAAGATACAACAATGTCTCCTGTTTGAAACCTGCTGTCCTCTTTCTCATGGTAAGGAGTTTTTGATGCTTCCCCACCTTCCTATTTAAGATGTTTTTAAGGACCTCCAAATTAGCTAGAAACTAACCCCATGGAACGATAGTGCTTGAAGTAGGTGCTATTTTAGGTATTTTTTAAGGGTGACTGTAGGCATTTTTATGCTAATAAATCTGTGGGGATCAGATGCAGGATGCTTTAGAAATATTAAAGGTTGTTTGGTGCTTGACAGTTAACTCCCTTGGCAGAAGGCTCTTTTTACTCCAGACAACCATAAAGCTCTTTGAAAGCATTGTTAATGCTGTGTGACAGTTACCGTGGCCTGTCATGTGCTGGATGATGGAGGCAGCTTGAAAAGATGGCTCCGGATGTTCCAGTTGGCCAGCCAGTCTCACCAAGCACTTTGTCAAGGGCTCATCCATCCATTGGACCATGTGTAACATGGCTCCTTCTGGAAGACAGATGAGAGTATGTAATCAGAAACTGCAGTGTTAAAGAAAGGAAGGTGAGAGGTCTGCCAGAAACCATACTGCCTAAACAGGAAATCCCTCGTGCAGCTGGAGAAGCAAAATAGGTGCTGAATTTGTGCAATAATTATGTTTAAGTCACATCCTGAGGTTTTGCTCTCAGTAAGGCAGGGCCATGGGTTTGATTCGTAGAAAGGCTGGTGGATTTTTATTTTGTTCGGTTTGCGTTCTGAAAGAATGAATCACTTAATGTATGAGATCTGCTCTTGCCCAGCGGGTTCAGGCTGTCCAGCAGCTGCTGGGCACCTCTTGCCAAATTAAATGTGACATGTTGCCAGCTGTGTGGCAGGTACAACAGAGACAAGAGATGAAATGTTTGACAGATAATATCCAAAGCTGGGGCAGGCTGGGAAAATTTACACTGATCCTCTCTGCCATGAGGAATGCTGCTTTTTCCATGGGGGCTAATGTGGGATCTCTTATAAAATCTACGTGCAAAAAAACATAAAGAGAAAGAGCCACTTCAAATTTTAGTCTTTTTCTCTTCCTATATTAGTTTCTGCTACTGTGAAATTAATTCAGCTGGAGAAACTGTGCAGTATTAGAAATAAAAGTAGACGGGTCATGTACAGCAGTAAAGCTCAGCACAAAGAATTTTGAATAAAACATGCTAAGCAGTTAAACAGAAAACAGTGTGAACAACGGAGCCCATGTGTCCTGTCAGCAAGCCGGATCTTGCTCTTCTGGAAGTTTATGGCACATTTAAAGGGAAAGACCTGGGCTATATGTCCACCTGTTCTTCATCTCCTATTAGGATTAATAAAGGATATGTCCACTTCTCACATTAAGCCATTTACGGTGGGGTTGCTTCCCTACCTTGCTTTGCTAGCTCAGCAAGACAAGATGTCACACAGTGAAGAGAATCCTCTCGAGTGTCAGTAGAAAGCATGGTCTGGAGGAGACCTTCAACACATGGGCTCTCCAGGATCCTCTGCAACAAGAAAGATATTCACATTTAGCACACATTAGGAAAAAACTTTTCACAGAAAGAGTGGTCAGACACTGGAACAGGCTGCCCAGGGAGGTGGTTGAATCGCCATCCCTGGATGTGTTTAAGTGTCGCTTAGATGTGGTGTTGGGTGATATGGTTTAGGGGTGAACATGTAGTGTAGGGTCAATGGTTGGACTCGATGATCCCAAGGGTCTTTTCCAGCCTGAATTGTTCTACGATTCTATGAGTATGTTTTATTGGTGTCTGAGGACTTCAGAAGCACTGAATAACTCTCAGCAATGCTGAGAGCTAAAACAATAATGGAAATGTCTCGTCCCAGATCTACCATGACAGGTGACAAACGCCTTGAATTGTTCAGAGTTCACCTGATTTTAGGCATTTCCCAGGGCTCGCTCTGTCTGCGGGATGTTCTCATGGTCACAGATCACTCTGAGCTCAAAGAATTTCCTGACCGATTGCTGCTGTACTGGGCTGTGTGTTAGTATTAGGCTGCCATTTGTTCAAGTCTTGCTGCAGAGGTGAAAAAGCTGAGTGCTCCAGGGCAAAGCACTGAGAAACATGGGAGTTTTTTGTTTTCTCTTATTTGCCTCCAGGGCTTTGAAAAGATTTTTGGTGTTGCAATGCTCTGATCTGAAGAAGCATGAGAAAACCTCTTACTGGCAAAGGTGAGTTCTGTTTCTGGAGAGAAATGTTATGAATTAAACGTATTTGTGTATCCCTTGTTTTTAGGTTGAATCTGCTCTGCCAAAAGTGGTGCTGGACAGCATGTCTCTGTAGTGGGAGATATATTTTAGAGATCGATTCAGAAACAGATAGGAGACAGCCTGTGCTGACCTGGATTACAAGCACTCGAGTCCAAGGAATGAGCCCTGAAGGAGTCATGTGGAGGTGCCTGGTTACTAGAGAAGTTGAATCACAAAGTCATCAGCTCTCTGGGACGTCCTTCTAACAGAAGCTGCTCGCACCTCTGTAAGGGAGCTCAAGTGTCTTCTCAACAAAAGGGAGCTAAATGCTCCATACATTATAAAGCTTTATGAGGGTGAACGAGCTCTCTGCTGGTAACGGAATTTAAGTGACAAATATGGTACTTTTTTTAAAGCACATTTTGAAAGGTTATACTTTTACTGTGGGCCTGAGTTTGAGGGAATCTATTACCCTACAAAAATTAATTTCACAACTATCAGAAATTCATACAGTTCTTATCTTACTTTTTTTCACTTAGTATAAGTGAAAAAAACCATTGGAAATAGTTTTCCTTTTGGCTAGTTTAAATCTCCCTAACTATTGGTAATTGTGTCATGAAAAAAGGAGGGGAAAAAGGAACTGATTCTCAAAAAGTGTGTATTAGAAAGCGGGGCAAAGCAGAGACAAGGATTTAGGTGTATTTTTTTCCCCAATATTGATCGTTACTAGTGGCATTGTTTGATCAACATATTCTTAAAAGGCAAGGAGAAAGGAAGTGCATGTGTGGATATGGATTTCCTTAGAAGCAGTCAACAATCAGGTTCTGCTCATTCATACACGCAGTTTTGTGTAGAGTATCGTTGCCTATGTTTCATTTTAAAAAATTACTGTTTCTGTGGGCAGCGCTGTTTTGACATAAACATAACTGCAACCTCCTGGGGTATAGTTCGGTGAAAAATATTGGGTACCTACCTGCCTATTTTTGGAAAGGCTTAGGTTTCTGATGATACAAGCAGCATGGCCAACAATCACAGGGTCTGTTTTATGCACTGCCAGCAGCATCCCCAGGCTCTGCAGTAGCTCAGCACATGCCAGCGTGTCCTGAGGAGAACAAGTATCTTAATTATGTCCAGTACAGATGATGTAACTTTGCAGCAAACTACAGATAGACAGACAGACAGACAAACAGATCTTAGCTCTCAAAAAAGAGCATTTCTTAGCTCATTTAAACCACCGGTGTAGCAGCTGAGTCCAGTGCTTTTTCTCCCACAATATGGTCTACTGATGGGCACTGATCTACAGAGCACTTGCTGTGGAAAGCTGGAGTGTTTAAGGTCTGGTAGTTTATTTTTATTTGCATCAAATTCTCTCTGGTTGTTGCTGGTAGTCTGGGAAAGGACATGTGATCCTGATTGAATGGAGAGGTAGTCAGGGTAGATGTGAAAGGCAAAAATAGAAGGTGCAGTAGCAGCAGCAGCCCCGTGTCCTTGAGTACTGCAGCAATTTACCTCTCGTGCAATAATGGACCGTATGTTTAGATCAGCTTGTGACCGGGCACTGCTTTGGTAACGTGTTCTGAACAGCATATTCTGAGTTTTTTCTCTGCTGTCTGATGGCTACTTTAGAGGAGCTTTACTGAGTCCCTCTCTCTCTGAATGTAATCTTTCCCCAGTTACCACTAAAATTAACAGAATCAGATCTTCTGAGTTTGGATTACTGCACAGGTAGTTTCCTCACTGACAGTACAGGTTAAGGGGCATGCTGTCTGTGAGAGGAACCCGATCCCAAAACACTTTGCGTTAGGTCTGCAGTGAAAAACTAGAAGATTTCCTCTTGGGAGCACTTTTTCTT
>NW_009706564.1:0-26044 GCF_000703405.1 Apaloderma vittatum | reverse complement strand
TTTCCCTTAGGAATTGGGGTTCTTTACGTAGTTCTTACATTTGTTAGCAAGGTATATTCTTTCTGCTACTTAGAAATTGAAACGCATTAGTGACAGTGTTCAATATAAAACAAATTGCCAGTCCCGTATATAGTTGAGAGAAGTCGTGTAACTCTAAAACCTGTGAAATGTTAGGATTACTGAAGCGGCATTGACAGTCAGATATCTTTAAAACTAGTTGAACTTCTATCTTTCTTTTACTTAGGTTAAATTACAAAAGTCTGTCTTGTTTTCTTTTAATGCCAGCTGACATCTTCACTTATGTTCATTTTAAGTACTGTCACAACCAGCAATCCTAAAATAAAACATGAAAATAGATGGAAAGGGCAGCGCTGTGCCTAAACTCAGGACGTTTAAAAAGCCTATATGCAGATATGGCTGTAAATTTTCTCTGGTTTTATTCTTCTCTTCGAAGGCAGAAATAATATAATTTTAGATAATCCAATTAAATTGCCGTTGCTGACTGTTTTCTGTGCTTTTGGACTAAGTGTCCTCTTTTCTATGTAATCCCATCAACTACAGTACGTTTATTAGATTTGCTACAGTCTGATAGGAGGAAATTTTCTATGGACTATAAATGAAACTTCTAATATCTAATGACTTCCCTGGCAAGCTCTTCTATTTATTTAGGACCTACATGAGCAAGTGGCAGTACTTTAAATTTTGCTGAACCACTTTTTTGGCTGGCATATGGCTGGGATCCAGATTTTATTTTCTGGCTCAATCTTCCAAAGCATGAGAGAATCACGAGAAAACTCTGAGTAAAAATAGATTGTGTGGTTCAGATGGATATTGATCTAACTTCTCCCAAGATAAAAAAAAAATACAAAACACAAAAGAAAACAGTAAGGAAGAAAAAGCATTCCAGCAGCAAATGTGCTTACAGTTGCAGTGCTGAACTTGCACCCCTTATCCAGGGATTTCTTGCCAAGATAAATATTATCGCTTGTTTACCCAGTAGAATGTGGGAAGGCAAAGTTATTTTGTACCTGGAGTGAAAAGTCAGTGGCATCACCTAGAGTAGACAAACCCCTGCAACCCTGGGTCTTTGCTCAAAGGAAAATGATTTAAAAGGCTGTCTTCTCACAAAGCCTGACTTTTTCTTTAGTGTTTCAGGGTTGGGTTGTCCTTGGGAGAACTGAATAAAATTCCCCCTGCAAGAGGGAAGTTTTCCAGTGCTTGCTGAAAATCGGTGTCAACAGCCTAGCCAGGGGATTGGGGGGGGGAAAAAAAAAAAAAAGGGCTTTTAAGTAGGGAGAGGAGCTCCTGTGAAGCATTCCTGGGGGGTTGCTTCATGGTAACGAGAGGGCAGATGAATTCTGCCCTATTGTATCCTGGGTAGTATTTGTAATAATTCAAGCATCACTTGACTTGTTTGTAAAGGTTAGCTTTGTTCCGCAGTTTGTTTTCCAACAGCTGTTCCCATGGAGAAGTCCCTCTTTCACTCACAGAGAATTCAGCCTGAGTTAGAGAAAGAAGCCTTGAAAGATTTGAAAAACAGGCCAAGAAAGGCATGGAGGTGGGGAGACAGGGTATGAGTGAGGAGAGGTCAGCCGCTTCGCAGAGTGCCCAGGGCTCGCTCGCACAAAGCAGCAACATTCAGTAGTCAGGGACAGCTGTGTTTGCTCACTAAAACAAATTTTTAGATATAGATACTTCTCACTGGAGAATAAACCCTCGAGGGTGATACTTTGCTTTCGAGCCTCCTACTGACTCTTTTCTCCTGTGAAGGACGAGCTGTTTCTCTGCTCCTGTAACAAGGCTAATCTCCCAGGGCTCTTTTCCCCACTGATGCTGTGCTGTGCCCTTTGTAGGTGTGGGGTTTGAGGCGCTGGTAGAGACACGTTTCAGGCTCAGGGCGGAAAGGAGTTGCAGGTACTCTTTGCTGGGAGAAAAATAAGTGCGAACGGTGTTTGGGGATAAGAAAAGCAAATGCCAGTGAGGACAATGTTCCAGCACAATGCCATATACCACTAACATTCTTAGTGCACATAATAGCCTCCAGCTAACTTAATGTATCATAGAATCATAGAATTGTCAGGGTTGGAAGGGACCTTAAAGATCATCCAGTTCCAACCCCCCCACTATGGGCAGGCACATCCCCCACTAGACCATGTTGCTCAGAGCCTCATCCAGCCTGGCCTTAAAAACTTCCAGGGATGGGGCTTCCACCCCCTCTCTGGGCAACCTGTGCCGGTGTCTCACCACCCTCATGGTGAAGAACTTCTTCCTAACGTCCAATCTGAACTGATCCAGCTCTAGTTCTAATCCATTCCCTCTAGTCCTGTCACTACCCAACATCCTAAAAAGCCCCTCACCAGCTTTCTTGTAGCCCCCTTGAGATGCTGGGAGGCCACAATAAGGTCTCCTCGGAACCTTCTTTTCTGCAGACTGAACAACCTCAACTCTCTCAGTCTGTCTTCACAGGAGAGGTGCTCCAGCCCTCTGATCGTCCTCGTGGCCCTTCTCTGGACACACTCCAGCACATCCATATCTTTCTTGTGCTGTAGGCGCCAGAACTGGATGCAGTACTCCAGGTGGGGTCTCATGAGAGTGGAGCAGAGGGGGAGAATCACCCCCCTTGACCTGCTGGCCACGCACCTCTTGATGCAGCCCAGGACACGATTGGCTTTCTGGGCTGCAAGTGCACACTGACGGCTCATGTTGAGCTTCACATCCACCTGTACCCCCAAGTTCTTTTCTTCAGGGCAATCGTAAGCTTGTTGAGTGCAATTTGTGTTCTGATTGCATGATGAGGTTTGACAAGCAATGAGGACATTTGGTACTAACGCAGCCAGCACAAAACCCGTGAAGCCTCAGTGCCTTTGAAAAGCTTTGTGTTTTCGTTGCTGCTTCCAGGGCATGGAGCTTACTTACCCTTTTTTTCCATTACATCCTGGAGTTAGAGGAGCTGCAATAGGGTTTGTACCGTGTTGTGTATGTGCAACAGAGGTGTAAGGTGCAACCCCTGGAGGAAATTCAAATCAGCCACCAGCAGTATTTAAACCCAGCTGTGGTTACTCGGACTGCTTAAAGCAATGTGTCAGCAAAGGTCCTCACATTTTTTTACTTTATTTACCCAAACTCTGGCTCTCTTAAAAAGTTATTCTTAGCTGAAGACACTGATCAAAAACCTTTCAGGTCCATGTTCCAAAGGATGTCTTTAGTTACTGTAATGGAAAAGCCCGTTTAAGAATAATGATAATTTGTCAATTGCTACTTGCTGGTTTTGCTGTTTAAATGTGCACAGTGAAAGTACAGCAGGACTGTCTGTTTTGTTTATTTGCCATGGTTCATTTTTAGCCAGACTTTTTAATGTATTTGCATAGTGTTAATGGTGGTGTTTATGCTGAACGTAGGCAAAAGAACTATTTGGTAACTAAGGACATGAAGAGACACAGACAAGTCCTAGTGAATTAAAGATAGCATTTCAAATTCTTTTAGCCCTGTCTTGATCTTAACTCAAAAGGTGTTCAATTTATGCAAATGTACTTTTGAATAACTATCCATTTGGGAAGTAACGTATTTTTGCGCTGGTGCATGTTAAATGCATGCTCTAAATGAGTTTCTCTGCTTTTCAGTGTGTGTGTAAGCTCTGTAGCCAAGGAATAACTTCCTCAGCTGCCCTCATGGCTGCAGTCTCTCACGGTGCTGTGCATGTGTCCTGCCCCATGTACACCCACCTGGAGACCTGCGGTCTGGGGACTGAGGGGACCACAGTTGAGTTGCAGGGAGTGCAGTGTCCACACATCCAAAGAATCTGGCACCCATCTACCCCTCCACTGTTCCCTTGGTCCCGTTACAGGCAATCTGATTAACTACCCCACAAACAGATGGTCTCCTCGAGTGGTTAGTGACAGTGCAGATGGAGTAGACAAAACATTGTTATTTTGGGTGGGAGAGAGAAGGGTTGGGTCGTTCTCCAAATGCGTTTTGTATGCAGTTTTGCCATAACAGCGCATTACCCCAGGTAATGGCCAGAAATACTCTTACCCCTCTGGTATTGGGAAATGACCTCCCCTACCTGGTTGTGCGGGTGCTGGGACAGTATCCAGAGCAGAGCGATGGAGGCACGACGCACATCCTCACTGCCAGATGCCAGGAGGGAGCACAGCTTGGGCAGGACATCCTCAGCAACCATCTCAGCCTGAATGTCTGCTGGTTTGGGAAAACGACCAAGGTCAGGGAGCTTCAGAGCACCATGAGGAGGTACTTGGGCCCCAACTCAAACATTTGACTGTGTCTCAGTGATAAAATTAGTGGGGATCCTCCTCACCTCTGTGGAGTGGGACAACATGGATGTTTGTTTATAAAAACAAACCCTCATTTGTTTTGTCTCCTTTTGCCAAGGGATTAATAGAGGCTTGAGGGCAGAACTTAGGTTTCGCACCCTTCAGTTTGTGTCTGAACCTCAGCAAGAAGAAATGAGGGGAATGTTCTCAGTCCTTCCCTGGCACAAAGCTCGCTAAGAAGGTCACACCTTCTGCTGCATAGACAGAAAGAGCTCTCCCAGTACCACCTATCTCACAGAGTTAGAGTTAGCCAGGGAGAGATCATCCATTCTGGCTGAATCCTTATACCCAGCTTGCTCCTGAAACCCCAGCGAGTGCTTTTGGGCCCTAATAGGCAATGCCAGAGCAGCCACCAGATGGGGCAGCAGTCCCAAAAGGCCACGAAGACCTTTCAACCACGCCAAGGAGCAGTGCAGCAGTTCTTTTACTCTTAGCTCCACTATAATTGTGATTGCTTGAAAATTAAGCACCTCTACATTTTCTAGATGAAATCTACCCTGGCCCCTAGGGCTCTATCATTGAATGTGTCAGTCCTCGTTTATTTGCATTTAATAGGACAGGATTATTTTTTTTAAGATGATGACAAATGCTTAAGAGAAAATTGTATTTAATGACAGACATGCCTTGGGAGAAGGCAAGTCCCCACTCAAGCAGCGATTTCAGGAGACATTCTACCCTAATCAGGTTTAATGGTTGGGAAACATGGAAGGGAAAAAACCTTACTAAGTTGCAAAGCCTCTCTGCATAAGAAGACCTCTGCTGTCTCTCTCACGTTGTCGAGATCTTTCCCCTTGCTACCCGGGAGCTATAAGGCAGATTTAGTTAGTGCATGTGATGCACCTCTCTCTTCCCTTAACATCCAATTAAAGTGCAGAAAAGAGAGTATCTCTTTGCTTCTAGTACAAAAGTTCCCAGCCCACTGTGCTCATTCTGAAAGGCAGAGAGAGAGAAAGAAAAATAGTGTGGTTTGTTTATCTCTAAGATATTGCTTACCGCTGGCAGCCAAATTTCTTAAGCAAACACATGCCTGGCTTGAAACCTGCTTGTGCAAAAGAGAAAAAACAATAAAAAGAATAAAAGAGAGGAGAAAAAAAGAGCTGTTTCAGTAATGCATGTTCCTTCCTATTGTATGCAAAATAAAAGTGACCATACCAGGAAGGTATGACATTATCTTCAGAGAACTAATTTTAAGACATGGTTGGGGTTTTTTTCAAAGTTTTGATGAATTTTATTCAACCTCCTCTGTCATCCAGTAGTTGATGGTGGGGTTCAGATATTGGTTTATTTTAGAATGTCAGATAAGTTATAGAAAAATTAAGGGAGTAAATTTGTCTCATTTGCTTTATCCTTTTTCAACCTTCCTGCTAAGTAGAATTTAAGGTTCTACCCTTTCAATTCTAAATTGTAGCTTATTGAAGTTTCTTTCCTGTGGTTCCCAACAAAAAGAAAAAAAGTAGTGTAATCAACACTCCAGACACCTGCTGTTGCAAACACAATGATCAAAGCCAGTTGAGAGCCTGGACAGAGCACTTCACATATATAATTTCAAGTTTAAAGGCCATCCTAGTCTAAAGAAGTGTCCAGGGCTGTGGAACAACTTTAATGACTTCCCTTTTCTTTCTCCATACATTGACCTTGTAGAACCTACGTGTATTCTGTGTCTTCTCTCACGGGAAAGATGCTGCACAGGCACCTGTACAGCAGATGAGCAGAATTGTTGCAAGACTGGAACAGGAAGCCCAAGTTTATAGCTCTGATCTGGTGCTAAGCCTCTCCAGAAAGAGAAAGCTTCAGCTTTACCTTGTCCACAGAAGACGATAGGAGAGAGGAATCCGTTGCCGGGTCTCAGCATGGCTTCGTGGTGCTGAATGTTGGCTGCCATGTTGCTTAGGGCAGCGCAGCTGTAATACTGCAGAGAAGCAAGAAAAAAGTAGAGAGAGAAGGTCAGAGTGGCGACGCATGGAAGAGAATAAAAATAAATCAGAGAAACGCTCAGATTTAGAGCTGATGGCAACAAAGTGCTTTTTCATCTTAAAGGCGTTTTACTGGGTAGATGCAGTAACAGCCTGAGTGGGGCTTCTTCCAGGAAGAGTGATGCAACCCACTGCAACTCCAAGAGCAGCCCGGCTGTGGCTCCGCTTGTACAAACCCACTAAGGCCTCGGGTATTTGGGAACACACTGTGCCGCTGCGATGATGCGGCACAAAGTTAGGTCATCTGCATCTACTCTATTCTGTGTTTATATTTACTTACTCAAGCTGGATGTAGTCATTGCCCTAGCATGCCAAGAGATCATTTTCAAAGGATTTAAACTTTAATGCTAGGGAGGATTACTAGGGAGGTATAATTAGAAGAAGCAGGTTGAACGACGAAGAAGGAAATTTCAACACAAATCTCAGAGAAAGCTGATAATGCTGAAACAGTTTGCAGAAATTCCAGAGGGTCCATCCCTTCACACATTTTAAAGAAATCTGAATAGAGAGAACCAAACCAATGGAAGAAACAGTCCTATACTATGCAGAGGACTGAATGAATGAACTGACAGATTTTAAGGTTTACAACTGACTCATAATTGTTCCTCAGCATACTTAAAGTGTGTGTGTAGTCACAGCGAGGTGTCTGTGGTAGGCATAAAATAGGAAGATTTCCCAGATGTTTACAGTAAGAAGAAAAAAACCTTTGCAAGTTTTGCCTTCTCACAGCACTTTGTGAAATTGCCTTGAGAGGAAGATCAAAGTTAGGATGCAAACAAACAACAACAGAGGAAGAGGCTTATCTGCAACTTGTCTGATGATCTAAAAGATACAAGAAGATAACCGTGTAACAACTGTGGGCACCTGTTAGCCTGTGCTGGCAGATGTGCTTCTGCATCATTAACTTTCTCCTGTGGAGAAAGTGTTTTGAACAGACATTATCTGACTGAGCTGAATTTCAACAAGATGCTTTCACATGTTTCCCTGCTTGTCTAAAGAAACCTTTCCTCCTCCCAACCTTTTCATTTCTACATGCTGTGGTTTGTGCTGTTACTCTTTGAAAATCTGACTTGTTTGAGCCATACCTGCACTTCGGTGTCAGGAGATTCCAGCAGCGAGGCAAGAACTGATAGGGCTCCTTCTTTGCAAAGGACCTGTTGGATTTTCTCTGCCGTTTAAAAAAAAAACAAAAACAAAAGCACTGTTAGCTTGTCCTTCCCCTTCCCTCCCTTTCATCTGGAGGCATCATTCCAAAGGGATATGAACAATGATTGGATTCTAGAGAGTGGTGATGTTGTCCAAATATATGCCAAGCAGTGTGACTGGAGAGTATATTATTTAGAGCTTGTGCAGTATAGCAGAATGCGGAGATTTTTCGCAAGTGACTAACAGGCGGTCTGATGGATTAAGCTTCTGCTGGTTTTATGCTAAAGACTGTTCTGAGAATCTGAATTGCTGGAGAAGCTGAAGAACCTCAGGTATGATATTCACCATGATTTATGTGTTAAAAAGTACAAATTCTTTTTAAAATGTTGAATAATAACAGAAGTGCAATAGCTAACTCCAGAAGTTCTTGCCCATCTTTCCCTTCCCCTGTATAGAGATAAGAGAGATGTTACTCCTGACGGTATCACGTAGCTGTGTGGAATAACAGTATCACCTACATAGGTGAGATTTAATGCTGGTTTGTTTCACAGTTAATGCATGGTAGCACACGTTACTGCAGAGGACCAAGTACTGCTTTTACTAAAGCTGTTGGCAGATATCCTAGGAGCCTTTAACATTTTGCTAACAACAGTTACATTTTGCAACTTTCAACATTATTAGAGATGCAAGTCAAATGTACCTAGAACTTGACCTTGTTGAATAAGCTGCTAAGATGGCTTCAAAACACCACCAACTGTGCTGCTAACTTTTCAGACCAAGTTATTTCTTTTAAAAATTATTATTTTTTTTTCTATTTCTTGGACTGATGATTCAGGTGCTTGTACATTAGCTCCCTGGCATTGGAAATCAAGCCTTTCTATCTCAGTACTAGGCAAAAAAGGGTCTGTATTAGCTAAAGAGAGGCCAAACTTAAATCATCTGCCCTTGGTATTTGCCATATGCAAAGGAAATAATTTGTTGCTCAGATACGCCTTTATTCTTGCCTTAACCCTTCTGAATGAGTTTTCTATCAGTGAGAAATTTTCTTTCAGCGATTTTAGATAAACCATTAATTAGAAGGTACCTGATTGTGTGAGGTTGAGAATAGCACCAACTGCATTTTGTTGGACTCTAGGATCGTAGGAATTGGCAAGAGACAGTAGAGGTGTAACTCCTCGAGCAGCGCCAATAGCCTCTCGGTTGGACTCTGGAGAAAACAATGAGAGACAGAAAGAAAGACGATGCTGCCGTCCTACTGTGTGCAAGGAGCAGGACAACTAGCAGGACTAGATTTATTTGGTGTTCACTTCTCTGATTCTCTGGTATATATCAAAGATTCTCTGCATGCTCAAGAGCTTAATGGGAAAGAAACTTCCTCACAACTTCTGGATTAGCCATAGGTCACAGTTGGTTCAAAGCTTTTGTTTTGTGAGGAGGATGATTAAAATAAAAGTACTGTTAATCCCCTTAAACAGGTTATCCAGGTGTCATACTTGCCTTGTATCCTGGTATATCTGATCAAGCTTTACTCATGGCGTGCCAGCTAGAATATTCTGGTAACATATTCTGGTTGATTTTGCAGGCAAGCTTTTCTCCCATCTAATTTGCCTGCATATTGCTCTTTTGTTTCCCCCAGTGGAAGGAGAAACTCTTTTGTGTGGTTCCAACCCATGGAAACCAGTCTGGCGTGATGTAAACTCTAATTATTTGAGTAAAGAAGAGAGGTAAAAAGATTGAGAATTCAGATATTGCTGCTTCCGTCATTCTTTCACATAATACACTCCATGAATGTTTGCAAATGTGGAGGAGGACCTCGCCTTTGGGTAAAGGGATTACAAACATTTTTAAAAACTTGGGCAAATTCTTTCTTCCACTTTCCCTTCTAGGGCAGGGATGTGGAATCCTATATCGCCTCTTGAAAGAGCTTCTTAGGGCTGTGTTTCCAGTCTGAAGATCTTTTGAAGGAAGCACTGGCCATGACAGAATATGAGCCATTGGGTGCTTCAAAGGTTTTTCTTCCTTAAAGAAACACAAGCAGTTTGATTTGGAAAGGCTTCATATATGTGATGGTTCAAACGTTTTTTCTGCCTGAGGGCTCAGATGTGGTGGTCAACACTGGAAGCCTACAAAGGCAGGATGAGCTCTTGTTTTGGAGGGAGATGACACGTGGAGGCTCCAGCACCCCACTCCTGCCTGGGAAGGACTGGAGCACCTGCAGTCACTGTGGGAGAGTGGAGAAACTGCCACAGGTACTCAAACGGTGGAAACTCTGTGACCAAAATAAATATTTTTTTTTTATCCTTTGGGTCATTCACTAGCTGACAAGTGCAGTCTTTGTTAGTGGCCACTATTGTGGGTTTGCTGGATTTATTTTTATCTATGTCATTTTTCTTTATTCTTCTCTCTGTTCTCATTCCAGTTTTGGTCAGATAATGTGGCCAAATGCACTATCTGTTTTGAGAGCTGTCCTGGTTTTGGCTAGAATCAAGTTAATTTTCGTCCTAGTAGCTGCTGCAGTGCTGTGTTTTGGATTTAGGATGAGAATAATGCTGATAACACACGTTTTAGTTGTTGCTAATCTGTGTTTATACTAAGTCAAGTATTATTCAGCTTCTCATACCACTCTGCCAGCTGGGCATGGGAGTGTGCAAAGGAGCTGGGAGGGGACACAGCAATGACAGCAGACCCAAACAAGCCAAAGGGGTATTCCATACAACATGGCATCATGCTCTGTACATAAATTGGAGGAGTTGGCCAGGAGGGGTGGATCATTGCTCAGAGACTCTGGTTATTGATTAATGGGTAATGAGCAATTGCATTGTGCATCACTTGTCTTTTCTTGGGTTTTATTACCCTCTCTTTTTGCTTTATTATTATTAATAATAATAATAATTTAGTCATTAAACTGCTCTTATCTCAAGCCAAGTGTTTTACTTTTTTTTTTTTCCCAACCCTCCTCCACGTCCCACTGTGGGGTGGAGCAGTGAGGAAGTAGCTGTGCGGTGCTTAGCTGCCAGCTGGAATTAACACAACCACGACTTATGACAGAAAAGATGAAGATATGTCACCAAGATGTGTAACTGTACTATTATCTCCATCAGAGAGGTGGCAGGCTAGATTATGTTTCTCTCCTGGATCACTGCTTATCTAAGTAATGCAGTCCTTCCACTGATGCCACTGCAACCACTGCTGCCCTGTAGGGTGCTTTTAGAAAAGAACGATGCATTCAGATGCTACTCTAAAGTGGGAAAATCAATAACATCAACTCAAGCTGAGTTTGAATAACTCACCTTGAAACCTGCATTTATAAATTCTTTCTTTCCACTCTTTGCCATTTGTGTGCTTGAAAATTCTCCTGTTTGTACAAGATTGAATGCACTCTACATTCAGTACCTCTTCCTTGTTTAGCTTCATGCAGATGTTCAGGCCTCCCTAAACCATCACTGTGAATATTTAAGTCTGTTCCTGGGCACTCTGAGTTCTTATCCAGAAATAATATCTGTTTTCTCTCACAGACTCAAAAGCTGCAGATAATTGCAAATGTGCATGTGTCCTTCTGCTGTGCGGACAAATGCTGATGCTGGAACAAACTGACCTTCAAATCCCTTTTTATCTGAATGGGTTTGTTTGCTGCTTTTATTTTTGCCAACTTTCTGCAGCTGGTAAGTACCAGACAATTCAGCTTATGTATAACTTGCAGTCACATTGCTAAACAGCTTCACTCTGTACGTACTCTTGCATGCTTATTGCACCAGAAGACACATCACCATTCTTGGATTTAGAATTTTTGTCACCTTAAAGCTATCTAAGGATCTTCGTAACTGGTTGTGCTTCCATATTCATCTTTATTAAGCCATTCTGAAGCATGAATGGCTTACTTGAAGGACATGACTGCACAGAGTATGCTTCTCAAGCAGAACCTTTCAGATGTCAGTCTGTGAGTTAAAATTAAAATAAACTCATTGCTGTGGTAGCTAAATATAATCTGAAAAAGAAGTAAACGGATCTAGTTCATCTAAATCCTAGTTACACTGGGACAGAGATCCTCAACACCGACCAAACCCCAGCCAGCAACCCAGGCTATGCGCTTGCAGGACTATGCTCGGCAGATGCCTTCCTATCTAGTTCGAAAGCTCCCTGAGCTTCAGCGCTGAATTTGAACTGCTTCTGCTCACAAGTACACCAGCACTTAAGGGAGTATGCAAAAGCATCAGGTGACCACCCTCAACAGAGGCTGAAGGTGGGTCAGATCTGGAGAGTCTGAGGGTTCCCTGATACTCTGGGTTAAAGACAGAGACATCTAGAAGGCCCAGAGTGCCTTCAGGACTAAGGAACGTCCTTAGGTGCCCTGTGATCTGCTTAAAACCATTGAAGGGATATCCCTCTGTAGTTCAGGGGCATAACTTCACTCACCATACATAAGGAAAGTCCTTCTAGTGCCAGGTACCTAGAATTTTAGTGATGCCACACTTAATTTAGACATCTAAATGAGGCAATGTGCATTCCTCACAAAGTAATGTAGTATACAGTGTTCTTAACCTTGCTGCAATAATGTGCAACACTTAAAATTTGAAGTTTCAAAGGGAAAACTGTTTAAAAACCTGCAAATGTATATAAAAAAAAAAAAGATGGGGTAAAATGCAGATCAGCAATTTCATGTAGTTGGATCCTGCTCATCCACTCACTCTTTGCAATGTAAATACTTGAATAAGAAAGTAACGCTTTTACCATGCTTCTCTCAGCCTTCTGGGAAATCTGATTGTAACTTCCCATGCCGGAGAGTGAAGCTCCAGGAAGACAAATGTATGTTATTCATGGCTTTTATACAGAGCTTTACACACTTTGTACCATAGAATTACGCAGTTTGCAAAAAGTAGAATAAGCCAGACTAACCTGATTACCTTTCTTTTGGTAACTGTGGTTGAGCTTATCTGTCTGGATGCCCGGAAAATATCTATATCATGATATGAAATATGTATAGCTAACCAAGAGGAAGTGGTGATAAATGCAAGAAGTACATGATGGGTAAGGCACTGACTAAAAGCAAGGTGGCATCAAGTTTTGCTGAAGGGGAAGGACCACCTGGAAGAAGGCTACGAGCCTTCTACAAGCACTGGTCTGTAGTTGGTTTTGAACCAGAAAGTTAATACAAAGATGTGAGCATGTCAATGCTGTGGAGGACTGGAATATTTTACAAATGACCAACAAGCTAGAAGACTGAAGCAACAGGAAGAGAGTGAAAACTTATAGTACAAATTGCAGGGAGGTGCGCTTAGAAATATCTGCTGCAGACCCTTAATTGGTGTCTGCTGGCAATAGGTGATTGAGTCAGCTGCAGGATGACAACAGCACCATGATGCAATCACAAAAAAAAAAAAAAAGCTGTTACCACAAAATATATTCCCCTGGATGCCACAATAAAAGACACAGGTGAGACCCGAGATGAAATACTGCTCATTTCTGCTGACCTGTCTCTTGAAAGAGATGAATGCAAACCGGAACTCCTGCAGAATTTGTGTACATCTTGGGATTGTAGCAATGCCCGAGGTCTGTGGTATCACAAACAGCAGATACAATTGCTGTGTTCCCTTTCTGGAACATATCATTTACACCCAGAAGGGCTATGAAGATGAATGGAGAGCCTCTCTTACAAGCTGAGCTTGGCTTTTTTTAGTCTCGTAAAACGAAGGAGCCTCATCAACATAGACATCAGCAAAAGCTACTATAGACACTAATTAAGATAAGCTGGTCATGAATATATTTAGGTTGGAAATCAGAAAAAGGTCTGTAATCATAAGAGAATGAAGGTCAGAAACACTGAGAACCTTTCTTAACTGGAATCTCAAGAGGCTGAGTTTATGATGTGGGAATATCAAAATTTGCTGCTGCATCTTATGACTCTTATGCTGATTGCAAATAGGTTATTTCAATTTGAAATATGTGGTAAGAGTTGAATGAATTCACTGCAGAAGATAAAGGGAAAAAACCAGCACACTCACCTGAAACAGCCAAAGTCATGGTGCAGGCACAGGAATTACACTGGACAGTGGGATCCTCTGACTCAAGCAGATCCAGAATTGGCTCAAGTAAACCCATTTGGACAACTAATTCTTTGTCAACTGTTCATAAATCCAAGAAAGAATGGACAAATAGAAAAGCAAACAGTTAAAGAGCCATCATGAAAACAATGTATCATCCTTTGACTGCTTTCTTTGGGGATCTATATCACAATTATGCACAATAGACCTAAGAAGGAAGCAGCCTGAAAGGCAATCACAGTCCCTCGCTAGGTTTGCTTGTTTTCTCTTCAGACTCGTGAAAGACTGCAGCTTTCCAAGAGGTTCACACTTCACTCAGCTCCCCTTTCTTTTTCTTTTAAAGTGTACCCTTTCAATATTTTTTCTTGCTTGTAAATAGTGACATGATAATATTTGCAGCAAGACCCTTAAAAAAGGAAAAGAAAAAAACCTGGCTTCATTGAAGACAGACCCTGTCTTCTGCTGTTATAGGATAGCATGATGGAATGAATATTTGTTGTGGGCCAAGTGACACAGAGCACAGTAGTAAATGTGACAAGGACTCCACTGCTGAAGTGTGTGGTGTTCATGCTCTGTCTATCAACATAAACTTTATTGGAAAGTGTTTCATCTGCAGCTCCCAGATCCTATCTCAATTACACTTGCCCTATTAGCCACAGAATTCATTGAATTCTATTAAAAATTGTAATTTTATTCTTTTAAACTCTGCAAGCAATTTAAGACCAAGGTCCAGTTAATAAATAACAAGAAAATGAGTACTGTCTCATAGGCAGAGTCTATTTCTAAAAGCTGTATCTGTTGCTTGAAAGAGTAAGCGGTGGGCTCTCAATCCAAGAATGAGAATAACATAGCTGTTCCCACACCAGTCTGGGAATAATTCATCAGCCTTTGCACACAGATCCAAGATCTCTTTGCACATGATATAATCTAGCTGGAGGGATCTGATATGTCCTGGTGCTACCAGAATCTAAGTGGCTTGCAGAGAGAAGCAGCCTCACAACTGTCCTATCAGGAACACAAAAAAAGAATTTGGATTTCTCTAGACCTAGGTGTTTAGACGTGCTCTCCCCTTCTGTCTGAGTCTGGCTGAAGAGATCCTTTTTCACCCGAGATGTGTCGTTAATGACTCACTATTTCCTTCCAGCAAGAAGTTGACAAGGGACAAGGAAGACATCTGCTGCACCTCCAGGTCAGCAGACCGTAGTAAGGCATAGAAGGGTTCCAGATGCTCCACAGGCAGAGGGATGTTCACTGCAGGAATGAGAGGAGAGATTCAGGAGTCTCATCATTCACCACAGTCACATTTTTCTCTTGTTGGTCTTAAGTCTTAAGTGCTACTATACATAGGCTGAGTGGTATTCCCCTTCATTTAAGTTCCATGGCTACTGGCAAAACAGAGTTAAGTTTCCTGAAAAGGTCTGGAATAGTCAAGTACTTCAAAAATATCATGGGAGGGGAAGCAGTATGCTTCGCTACCAAACAAGTCATTCCTCCTCACAGCAGATCCTTAAGTTGTGGCCGTCTGCCCTTTTTAGCCAGAAAAAAAAAAAGCATGGGATAAAGCTATCAAGCCAAGTGGCAGAACATTCTCCTTGATTTTAAAACAAACAAACAAATAAATAAATCACAGCCTGCATGTTGCTGGTTATACTACCTTTTTGTAGGACCCAAACTCTTGCTGGGATCTTATTTGGCATATCTAGACTGACTTCTAACCATTTCCAAATTACATCAGGTGCCTTGTGCTCCCACAGAATGGTTGGGTCAAAGAAGAACGCTTCCTGCATGAGTTTCCACTATAATCTGGCCTCTAATGCTTTGTCCTCTTCCCATAATTATGTACCTTAAATGATCACTATGTCCACTTCAAAATCTTCCACCATAGTTTTGACTGTGTTGCCCTCAGGAGATTCTAACTACTTTGTGTTCTGGTGAATTTTTCCAGCAATTACATAAATGACAGTCTCATGCGAGATATCCCCTCATAGTAAACCCCAGAATAATACACAGTGATGACAGAATTTCCATTTTCCTTAGCAAAAAACACAGCATCAAAGAAAAAAAAAAGAACTTTAATAAATGAATCAAAGGGAGTTTCACAGCTGGAAAAAAAAAATTATTTGCAATTACGTGAAAATTTTCTAATGCACTGAGATAACTTACTGTGCTGACTCATATGCAAGTAATAGAGGGCAGCAGACTGCTGTAAACCTGGGTTTTCTGAAAAGGCTAAGGTCCTCAAGGCTTCCAGAGGGTCCTTTCCAAGTGGTGACATTTCAAAACCTGAAAATGTATGACAGCACAGACTCAATTATACCTGGAAAGGGTTAGTTCACAAAAAGAAATTAAAATTTACAGTCAACAAAACACATAGGATTTTTGTACTGCAGCGATTCCATAGAGCTCATCTATCCTTATGCATGTTTCCATGAGCAGAAGCAATAAGTGAATCTGGAATAACCTGTCCTTGGCAATGCTCTTGTGAAGCTCACAAAACTAGTGATTGGAAGCAAGATAAATTATAACCTTTAGACATTTTTATGCTCTCCAATATAAATGCAGGTGTTCTTTTTCTCCATTAAAAAATCTTTTTTCCCTGAATCATACAAGATCTTTCTTAAAATATGTCTACTAAACATGGTGTTCTTAGTTATGCGATATAGAAAGGGTATACATTTTTAATTTACTACATTTTATGTTCACTGTGTTTCCTGTCCTAGGTATTACAGTAAAGGATTCCTGTCCTAGGTATTACAGTAAAGGATTCCAGAGGATAGTAACATGGATTGCAAATGAGCTTGTCTCAGGCTCAAATTTCTAGCATGAGTCTACCTGTTCTCGAGTATGATAGTTATCCTATAAATAGCAATAGCCATCAAGCAATAGCAGTCATGCATGACTTCTGTAAGTCACTGTATAATATACTTAAAATATGTGGAATGGACCAGCAGAGATGGGAAAAAAAGGGCCATTGAACTCCTGCTCAATAGTACAAACTGTTGAAATGGTAATGTACTATAAATGGACTGGTGGAGTACACAATTATAAAATATATTGTCAGACAGTAGATTAAAGCAGTATATTAAAGACTGAACTATCTCTATGAACAAGATCTAGCTACCTTACCTCCCCTGAGAAAAAGAGATGGGAGAGGATATGAGATTTCATGCCTCAGTGCAAAACTCAGCCAATATCTCAAGCCATTAGAAGCTGCTGACATGTCAAGAGCAGCAATCCACCCCTCAGCCTCATCTTCTCCAAACTAAAAAGACCCAGCTCCTTCAGCCTTTCCTCATAAGGGAGATGCTCCACTCTGTCATCTCTGTGGCTCTGCACTGGACTCTCTGAAGCAGTTCCCTGTCTCTCTTGAGCTGAGGGGCCCAGAACTGGACACACTATTCCAGATGTGGCCTCACCAGGACAGAGTAGGAGGACCTCTCTCGACCTACTAGCTACTCCCCTTCTGATACCCCCCATGATGCCATTGGCCTTCTTGGCCACGAGGGCACATTGCTGGCTCATGATCATCCTGCCGTCCACCAGGAGCCCCAGGTCCCTTTCCCCTGTGCTGCTCTCCAACATGTCAGTCCCCAACCTATACTGGCACATGGGGTTGTTCTTTCCCAAGTGCAAGACTCTACACTTGCCCTTGTTGTATTTCATAAAATTTCGCCCCACCCAGCTCGCCAGCTTGTCTAGGTCTCTCTGAATGGCTGCACAGCCTTCTGGTGTGTCAGCCACTCCTCCCAGTTTCGTGTCATAAGCAAACTTGCTGACAGTGCCCTCTGTTTCCTCATCCAGGTCATTGATGAATATATTGAACAGCACTGATCCCAGTACCGACCCCTGAGGGACTCCACTAGACATAGGCCTGCAATTAGACTCTGCCCCATTGACCACAACTCTCTGACTTCTTTCCTTCAACCAGTTCACAATCTACCTCACTACCCAATTATCCAGACGACACTTATTCAGTTTAGCTACAGGGATGGTGTGGGAGATGGTGTCAAATGCTTTACTGAAATCCAGATAAACCACATCCACTGCACGGCCATCATCTATCCACCTGGCTACATCCTCACAAAAGGCTATCAGGTTGGGCAAACATGACTTCCCCTTGGCAAAACCATGTTGGCTCCCAGTTTATTATAATTTGTCCATAACTTGCCCCATCTTGGAATAAAACACACAAGCGAGTGCTAAAGCAAGAGGAATGTGTCTTGGTTCTCTTTGTGAGGCTCCCTCTGCTTGTCTTGGCAGCAGGATTTGGCAACTCAGAGAATTAACATTGGTTCCTCTTCCTGGGTGCCTGGAAGATGCCCACTGTACATCAAGCTGAAAGATCTGGTCCTATTCTGCAAATGGACTTCAGGTCTCAGCCAGTGCTTAACGTGGAACAATTAGTGAACTGTATCAGCAGCACAGGACCCTCGCCATTCATAGGGCAGCGACACCAGCTAATACCAGCTGAGGCTAATTCACTCATGTTCCCAACAAGCATCATCACAGCAATTATTCCAAAGGTTGTTCCATGACAGGTCATTTCAAACAGCATTAACTGTGTCACGCCATCCTGGTTCCCATCACAGGATGGTTTTATGTCCCCCAAAAGGCAAGTAAAGAAATAGTAGTTTGTATTCCACACCCTTCACACAAATGAAAGTAGAAAGACATGCAATTTTGTGTAGTAGCTTTAGCCCAAGGTTGTTAGACTTAAAGCAACATACCCAATTAGCTGTGAGACAAAGCAAAACTGAACAAGCAATGGTCCTTGCCTAAGCTTGAGATGAGGAATGTTTTTAAGTTGGAAAACTGACAAAACACAGTCATCCAAGATAAAATTCTGTGACTGCAGGAGTGAAATAAAGAAAAGTTTTCCTATTGATACTGTTGTATCCTAGGACAGGATAGGGAGGACATCACAAGTAGATATTGTTTAGTAGTGGGAATTAGGCAGACAGCCTGTAAAACAGAGGAGATACATGAAGAGTTACGAATCTACTTTGATTCAAGTTGAATCTCATGATTGTGTTCAAGCCTTGTGTCTAAAATGTTTGCACAAAAGCACGTAGGCAGACCAGTTGCTTGGAATACCGGAAGACCGAGAGAGCTTGTCCCAGGGTGACTTTGACCTTCCCCGTGTACAGCCCAGACACCCCCAGCGCAAGTCCAGGTGTTCTGCAGACAGCCAGCACAGAATCATAGAATTGTTTGGATTGGAAGAGCACCGCACCACGAATTGCCTGCTCACAGCTCAGCACTTATGTAGCATCCAGTGTTGGTACAGCCTGTTTCCAAGCTTGTATCTCCAGCTTTGTGACCTCCGTGACTGACTTAAAAAAAATTACTTCAATAACTACAAGGACTCACTTTTATTAAACAAATTTACTTTTTCGTATTATTTTTATATACAAAACATTTCTGATAACAGCGGTGACAGAGTAATAAAGTGACTAACCACTTCTGCCTAGATCCAGTTGTTATGCTACTGTTATGCCTTAGTGTCCTGCACACAAAGAAATGCTCTGTAGCTCTGGCCTTTCCAGCATCATTACCAAGCTGTTACATGCCATGCCATGCCATGCCATGCCGGTGCACTTCATCCAGCACTTTGTTTCCAACCCGCAAAATTAATCTTGTTCTTTCACAATGCTTTAGAAGAAATCAAGCCCTCTTACCTGTTTCAATATGCTGCAGAAATTCCTGTACTGTCACCCTCTCATGAGGCTGCAGGATGGGCTTGTACAGTTGTCTGGCTTTAGAGCTGTTCTGCTTTAAGCAGGAGCATTTGCTTATCAGAGTTAAGCATTCCTTCATGCCCTGCACCAAATCAGAGGACATCCTCTGAATAAAGGCCACGAAGTCTCGCAGCAGCTGCACGCATCGTCCACAGAGCTGACCCATTCTTGTTCCAGCAGGAGCACAGAGCAAGAGGAAAAGAAAGGAGGTAGAAAGAAAAGCTTCTCCTCAACTTGTCCACTTTTTGCACTACTTCGGTTCCTTGGCGTTTGTCCTGTCCTCCAGATGTTAACTCCACACTGTGTGCAGCCGCTGCAAAGCAGACAAGCTCCTGCATCCAAAAAGCTCCATCGCACAACAAGGCTGTTTTCTGCACAACTCCCAGAGTCTATAAAATATTATTTAAAAGGCTGAACTGGAGCTACACTCAAACACCCTTCCTTTGCCTGAAGAAAAATAAAACGATGATCTAAGCACATATCGAGGAGAACAGACAGAGTTTAACTCCTGCAGCATCCAACAAAGCCTTCACGAGGCTAGAAAAGCTCTGGGATAATGGAAAAAGCAACCTCAGTTTTTGTGAGGCAGCTTTCCACATGAAAGGTAGGCACCACCTTGTCTGCATGTGTACAAGCTGCCAATGGGAGAGGAAGATCAAAACAAAAAAGGAGCACTTAAACAGGTTCTTCCAGTTTTTGCTGAAGTACAGACCAGAACAAAGGCCCTGTGGGCAAATACCTCATAACTCAGTCAAGTGAGACTCTGCAAATCAGCCAGCATAGAAAACTGGAAAGAAAATACAGTGGCCAAACGAATTTAGAACTGTGTTTTCCTCCTGTCAAGCAAATTCTGCAGAGTAGGCTGGATAAGCTAGCAATGGGAGGATGTAAAACCCTCTGCAGTTTTCTTGCAGAGAAAGGTAGCGAAAGGAAAAAGAGCAGCTCTCTTTTTGCTCCATCCTTTTCCTTAATTCACCAGTCCGGCGCATGTGCCCACCCCTGGCTGAACAGTTTTACAAATGGCCTTTGTCTAAGTAAGGTAGCATTTGAAGTAACATTTGTAATATTCTTGAGTTTTCCAGCAAAATTTGGTTTGACTGAAGATCGCCTTCATTAGGGAACCAATAGGTACTGGTATGCAAAGTGTTAATCGCTTCCATTAACTTCGCTTTATCCATGAATTTGATGGATTTACTCTGTTGCATTTGATACATTTATTGGTTAAGTTTTAGCATCGTTGTCCTTTAATAGATCTTAAGTTTCTAAATAAACCACACCTGAAAATCAACGCTTTGTTCTGCACCCATTTCAAAAAACTGGTGAACAGGGTTACTCAAATCTCACTGGTCTGTCCAGCTACTGCCATTTCTTCTCTTACTTACCCATGATGTAATTTTACTAAACACAAATACCATGCAGCACAAATAAACCCACCTACACCTGTAAACCAAAAGGTATAGGAAGAATCAAAACTTACATTTTTCTGGCTACTTCCTTAACCAGCTCTGCAAGCCCACTGAGTTCTGAGCCCTGTCTGGCTTCTTGGTATTATCAAAAGCAAGGCTAATATTCCCATTTTCTCACCACGTATTCAGGATCCTTTCAGTAGAGACCTTCTACAGTACTGGGAACCCATATGACTGTCAGGTCCTGCTTCTGCCACCACCTGCTCTTCACTTTTTGTTCATGATCTTCCACCCTTCAGCTTCCATCCTAAAAAGCAGAGAGGTAGCAGATCTCTGGGAAGCCATTGTGTGCACTTTCCATCTCTTGCTCTGTCCTGCCTACAGAACTGTAAGGTTTAATTGTTGTGAGACTTTTTGAACTGTACTGCACTGAAATGAGAAAAAAACATTAAACCAAAACAGGGCTGTTTCAATAAGACACTTGTGAGTGATGACTGTGTTCTGTAACATATTCTTACTATGCATTTCAAAATGTATTACAAACATTAAAAGAGCTTTCCAATGTATCTGTGAGGAAGATATTCTTGAAATGGTTTAAAAAAAAGTTTCAGAGGCGCTGAGCTCTTGTAACTCCATTTGAAATAAATGAGAGTTAAAGAAATGCACCACACCTGAAAATGAGGCTATAATTTGCTTGAAGACAAAACCCCTGGTGTCCCAACACCTAGTTTGATGACTCAGTCAGGAAATTGTTCTTCATTGATTTGATTTTTGGGTGATACGGTTTAGGGGTGAACTTGTAGCGTAGGGTTAATGGTTGGACTCGATGATCCCAAGGGTCCTTTCCAACCTGGATTATTCTATGATTCTATGATATCACCACGTGTAGAAGACTGGCTTGTGGGACTTCAAAACTCCTCTGAATTCACAATAGCTGCTGTAAAGGTAAATCCAATGCTGCAACGATAAATCCAATGGTTTTGGTAGTTTCATGACCCAGATATGTCTCCTTATCTGTCTGAATAACATGTCAGTACAAGACTGCAAAAGAAGAAAAAACTAATAGTACTGTAATAGTGTTAAACCATTTTGCTTTTATTCTTCTAAAAAAATGTATTCTGAATAGTAGAGCCCCACACATTGTTCTTTTGTAAAGTGTTAAAAAAGCCTCTCCAAACTATTTCCATTCAGTTGTGTGCAAGTGTAACTCTACTGCATGAAGGCTGTTTGGAATTCTCTATAAAATGCACTTGGAAGTTTAAACCCATTTGCCAAATAATCGATGAATGCTGCAGCTAAATGGTATTATTGACAGAGAGCTTCCACTGGTCCAGCATTTTATCTGCTGTGTAGCTTCTCTGCAAAGGACACAAAATCCTGCTTTTCGGCACAGTCCCTTATGCATCCAATACTCGCAGTAGGTTTGTTATGTTTTGAATTAAGAACACAAAAATCTAAAACCCCATTTATTCCTCACTAATTTCATCCACCATTTTGCTAATATAGCATGCCACTGCTTGAACCACTTCTTGTAATAGAAATTCCTTTATCCAGTTTGCAATGGTGCATAACTTTTGATTGCTCAAAAGCTGACTGGCTCTGGAGAGGTGTATACAAATACCATTTACATGTGTTTGTGTAACAGGCCCCCAAACCCCTCAGGTTCTGACATGAATACTGGAAAAAATAGCCCTAACAGTTTTATTTGAGCCATGGTAGCAAATGCTTCCCTCTTGAAGGAAGAAAATTATAGCTCCAGCTTCCAGATTTTAGAAATACTGTTATCACTGTGATCTTACTCATTGGAAAAGGGATTTTTGGAAAGTGTAGAAGAGAGGCAGGGACTGAGAACATATGGAGTCTTATTTGACTTGTGTGCCAGTCAAATAAGAAACTAGCTATTTTTTGCCTAAGAAGCAGTACATTGAAAGAATATACTCATATCACTCAAAAATCCAGAACTTTAAAAAGTCGAACTAATTAAATTTGTATTTTATGTACTTGTGCCATGCAACGTGTTATTGCAACCTTTGTCTTATAAACGCTTCTTTTACTCCCTTCTCTCATCCTCCTGTTCAGGGGGTGAGGAAAACACTGCAGAGTTTAGAAAGCTGTATGATGATGGCTGTGCGTTACTGCTTGGCTTGCAACAGATTTCATTTAAAAGGTGATAGCCCTGCTAATGGCTAGCAAGTCTTTACCGTCCCCATACCTGCAGTTCAGGCCTCCTCACATGTACTCATAATTCAGTTGCAACTTCTCTTCAAACCTGTTCTATGACATTTTGTGGCTTCCAAATAACAACAAAAAGCAGTCAATAAAGAAAAAGTCTTAAAGTTCTTAAACTGGATCTAGCAGTAAAATTAAAATAATTAGGAAAAAAAAGTTGAGGAAGCAGAACAGTTCTAAAATCTGAGTCCCATGTGTATAACTTTTATTATTACTGAGCTCTTTTAAATACATATGTTAGAGATATAATAAATATATACTTTTAAATGTATTTGTGTGTGCCTATGTATATGTGTATACATAAGCATGTATGTATATATCCACCATTCAGATTTCATGAGGAATTCAGGCTGAAGAAAAAAAGACCACAGTCATTTAAGCAGGGAGGAAGCCAGATATGAGGACTTGATAGATCCAGATTTGTGAAAAACTGTCAGGGGGTTACTTCATTGCACAGCTAGGCAGAGCTTCGTTTGCATTCATTGCAATTTCTGTAGAATACAAAGGAAATTGGTCTCTCTGCATCTGAGGTATCCTCACTCGTTTTCTCTCAGAGGGAGAGTGCCATCTACTGAAGCATCTCCTTTACACCGCTCCCTTGAGCCTTGGCCCACTCATGGATTGACAAAATCTCCCCAAGCGGGTTGTAAAACCGAACAAGGTTTTAACAGGAAGAGAAGCTGCTTCAGGCGTGAATCTTTATTGTATAAAGTAACAGCTGCATGTAAAGTCCCAGGCCCAAAGACAGCACGCAACACCACTGACTTACACGTACCTGCGCTCCAATTTTATGAAGAGATTAAAAATATCCTCACTCTTGAGTTTCTTCATTCTTAACAAATCTTTGGAATTGACGTTACATTATCATTTTGTAACACTTAAAGAGTGGAGTTCCCTGATGGGACAATCCAATTCCACTGCTGACTATTAAAACATGGACTTTCCTACTCGTTTTCCCGCTCTACGTTAGTGCCCAGAAGATGCACAAGTACTCAGCCAACTCACTGAAAGGTGAGGACATCTATTAAGAGACTGCAAGAGTTAGCCTTGGGCCAGTGATGATGTGGTATTATCGTGCTGCTTTGTCTTTGTGTATCTTCCTGTTTCCCTGAACTTTGTATTTCATTGTAAATTTTCTGGACTGTTGCTCTATCCAAATAAAGTGGCACTTTGTGTCATGCCCATAGATACTATCTCTTCTGATAATAATAAACACATAAATTTAAAATTTTTGGGGAAATTGTTTTGCCTGTGCCTCTGAAACATCAGAGGTAGGTCAGCAGTGCCTACATACCTTGGAAGTTTGAACAAAGTGTACAAAAAAAACCCCACAAAATTTTATGAGGTAAATTGCCATGCCAAAGCAGGACACCAAGTATTTGAAGTACATTAGCTTGCAGAACAGAGGTGAATGGAGACCTTTCAGGTTGTGTTTCTTATCAATACCCTTAGAAAACTACTGGTCTGTTCTAATTCAAAGCAGGGGTGCACATCCTGATGTTTTTGCTAGCCAGATGCTGCACTGAAGAATCACATGGGCCATAGCTCAAATATAAATTTTTTGGATAAAATAAGGAGTGAATAAAATTTGAAACAGCTTGCACTGTTTTGATTAGGTGAATATATTTGAAATAATTAAAATTCATTTTCAAAGGATTTCACATAATAATTTGTTTTTAATTCTGGGCCCACACTATGTTTTCTTAGATACAACTGAAAGAGTATAAGTGACCACCCAGCAAGACACAGCCCACATATCTCAGAAACTAGAGGAGAGCTCTTCATCACTGGAGGGAAATGACATAAGTATCCCACAGGTCTTCAAAACCATTAAGAAATACAGGGAGGGGGAAGGACTATCTGTAGCCAAATCCTGCAATAGTTCTGGAAATCTTACTGGCCTTAGCAAGCTGATTTCCTTCCACAAGTCTATTATCAAGCAGTCTCCATTTTAATCATAGAATTACAGAATGTTTGGGGTTGGAAGGGATCTCTAGAGATCATCCAGTCCAACCCCCCTGCCAGAGCAGGATCCCCGGGGGCAGCCACACAGGAACGCGTCCTGGTGGGTTTTGAAAGTCTCCAGAGAAGGAGACTTCACAACCTCTCTGGGCAGCCTATGCCAGTGCTCCGTCACTCTCACAGTAAAGAAGTTTCTCCTCATGTTGAGGTGGAACTTCCTATGTTCTAACTTAAATCCATTATTTCTTGTTCTATTGCTGGGCACCACTGAGAAGAGATTGTCCCCTTGCTCTTGACACCCACTCCTCAGATATTTATATACGTTAACAAGATCCCCTCTCAGCCATCTCCTTTCAAGGCTTAACAGCCCCAGCTCTCTCAGTCTCTCTTCATAGGAGAGATGTTCAAGTCCCTGAATCATCCTTGTAGCTCTCTGTTGGACTGTCTCCAGTAGGTCCCTGTCTCTCTTAAATTGGGGAGCCCAAAACTGACATAGTGTTCCAGGTGTGGCCTCTCCAGGGCAGAGTAGAGGGGCAGGAGAACCTCCCTAGACCTGCTGGACACACTTTTCTTAATGCACCTCAGGATCTTGTCCACATTGCATCTTATTGTTGGTTACAGCAAAAGTTGTAGCATATACACTGCACTTGAGGTACAGGTTAGATTACACCCATGCTTGCAAAAGGTAAAAAAGCCTAAAATGAGCCAGGGGCTTGTGTGCCCCTGTAGGCCAGGCTGGTTATCAGTTAACCACAACTAGTCAGAAGTGAAAACTTTCACCATGCTGTTTTCAGCATCAGTTGGTTGCCGTGCATGGAGAACTTACCTAGCCAAGAGGAACAGCTCTAAGCAGTACATTATTTTCCCTATGCAGGAAACAGCAAAACAGAACTTGTGGATGATTCCTGCTTCCCACCTTCCATGCCTTTTCCCTCCATCAGCTGGCTTGGGCTGCTTCCCAGTCATCGTGCCCTGAATTTAAGTTACAGCTGTGTCTATGCACCCTTTCCCTTTATTTATGTGGTATTTTTATTTTTTTCTTCCCTCAGAAATAATATGCAGTAGCCTTAAAAAAAATTAAAATTGGCTCCTCCAGGATTTGAGCAGCACAGATTTTAGGACTCGTCCGACACGTATCTTTGTGCCTCGGCCAACGCCGCTCACACACGTCCTTTCGTTTTGCTTTTTTTTGGTTTGTTTTTGGTGTTGCAGACCCCGACC
>NW_009706563.1:0-4187 GCF_000703405.1 Apaloderma vittatum | reverse complement strand
TGTATATATATATATGTATATATTCTGTTATTGTCTGCTCTTTTCCAAAGACTCCTTTTGTACCTTTCCTTGTACCGAATAGGTTTTACGATGCTTTGGCAGACTTCCAGACTGGGATACTTATGAAAATTGATTTCTTTTTTTTACTAATTTTTATGCTTGTGCACTTTGCTCCTTTTATTACATTTTCTACATTCGATCTTTCAGAGGCTGTGCTTTCCTGCCTCTCTCTTTGAAGACAATTTTAAACAGCATTATTTCTAGCAGCCTCCCTGTAGCCTGCCGTTCAATCCTGCCAGCTCGCCTCTGGTTTCCCTAGCAGGTGGCATGCATTTGCTGAGAGACTCTAGTAATGGCTCCATAAATAGCTGCCTTGAACCCTGCAGGGATCCTTATGGTTTTATATCCTTTTTACTGTATTTTCAAGAAAAATATTCATGTGAAAAATGTGTCTTCTTTTTTAGGCAGTTACCCTACTAGAAACTGGATCCAGCTCTGGTGTGTTTCTGTGTGTTTGCTGCTCCGACCCAGGGGCATCATGGAATCACAGAATGTTAGGGGTTGGAAAGGATCTTGAAAGATTACCACGCCCCTGCCAAAGTGGGATCGCTAGAGTAGGTCACGTGTGATGACTTTTGCAAACCACCTCTGCTTAATTTTTAAAGCAGATCCAGCAAACTGCCTGGGCTTGTGGCTACAAGTTGGTTGTGGTTTTTTTTTTCTCCAGTAATTTCATTAACTAGCTGCTGTGTGAAGTAATTTTTGATCAATTTTAGTACCATTATTGTGACATTATGTCCCAGCACATCACTTTTTCCCCTGGAGCAATCATTCTTGCCACCATCGTTCTCAGGCACTAAGAGAGCCCCAACGCCAGAATCAGACCAGGATTTCAGACTGAACATTGCCTGTTGGCAGGGTTAGTTTACTACTCCAGTTTAAACCTCAGTTTTCGTCAGATGCAGAGCTGATGTTCATCACAAGACTGCTGCCTTGTGCTCCGTCTTGATTTGTAGGTTTTCGTGTGTAGAAATACATACACGCGTATTTCCGTCTCTCTCTGTGTGTATATATGTACATTTGTGTTTATTTTTTCTTCTATATTCCTCTACACTCTCCACACAGGACTCTGCACCAGGAGTAAGATGATCCTACAACTTCCAAACCCCTCAGGGAACGACCTCCTAGCAGATTCCTCATAGACTTCTTAGGACATCAGGGCTGTTTGCACACATGGGCTGACAATTGGATTCCTTTTCTTTTTCCTTTGGGATCTTTGTGTTCCTTCCAAAGACTGGGGTGAAAGTGTCACAGTTCTCTCTCCACCTTGAGAGCAGTGGCTGGGCCCAAGTGACCACAGGAGGAGGACATGCTGAGCCAGGTGTGGGGACAGACACTGGAGGGAGCAGGGTGTGCCAGCAGCATGGGATTTCAAGCTGACATCACTGCTTTTGATGATGGTGTTGAACAAGGAATCCCGATATATTGTTTTGCTCAGTGCTGGTCTTTCCATTGGAGAGCCTCGTGCTCATGGGGCAGGCTAGTTCTCCGAATGGGATTGCACCACTGTGGCACCAGCTACATCCACAGTTGTCTCCTCCTCCCTGGGGCGTCGTGCTCTTTGCAGCGAAGGCAACATTTTTGTTTTCTTTCCCGAATCTCTGCCTTGCCTCATTTCAAACCCTACTACTCCTGGGACAAGTTTCCATTCACTTTGTAACCCAGCCTGTGCTTGTGGCAGGTTCGGAAGGAAAGCCATGCTCCTGCTGTCCCTCGTGTGCTCCGTCGTATTTGGGATGCTGAGCGCCACCTCCATCTCCTACAGCATGCTGGCCATCACACGGACCCTCACCGGGGTGGGCCTGAGCGGCGTCTCCCTTATTGTACTGCCTTTAGGTAAGTATGTGGGGGTTTGCGGGTGCCCAGTTGTACAGGGGAACTTCTGGCAGGCTGTGAGTAGGTACAGACTTATCTGCCAGACAAGGCAGAGGTGGTGGGAACAGGAGTTTGGAAATCATTGTGTGTGCAGTTTCACTCCAGGCAGCCAAAAGAACATCCCTCTTGGGAGGATCCAAGAATACAGTTTTCATTCAGTCTAATTAATGCTTTAACAGTCTACTCAAAATATGGTAACCACTTATTAGCACTTCTGTTGCAACATTATCATGCCGCAACATTAACATGCCAACGGATTGTTAAGGATCATCAGAAGCACAATAAAAGCCACAAACCAAAGGATCTTCCCCTTTTCTCTGATATCGAGTTCTCACCCTTTGAACATACTGTTAAGACAATCCATCAGCATTGCTGTGCCCTCAGCAAGAGGAGGGCAGTGTGTGATTTTCAAGGTGTTTCTACCTTCCCAGTCTTGAGTTTGCTCACAGTTTTTATAAGTTCTGCATGTTTAGGAAGAGTTGGGGGAAGAACCACAAAAAAAAACCCCACCCAAAACATCATACAGAGTCAGGTAAAACTGAAGTTGAAGTATTTAGGTAATTATATAATAAGAACAAGCTCCAAACTTCAGAGTACCCAACAGAGCGTAATTTTGTAAATAGATTTGGGATGTACTAGGCAAGAATCATTGTACCCAAGAGCAAGTTACAGGTGCTGCAAAAATTTCCAGGATTTTTGCAGATATAGCCAAAATCAAGCTAAAATAGCTTCAATGAGACCTGGCAAATCCCAAGACCTGCTATGTTTTTTTATTACTACAAACGTTGATGCAAAGTAGAGCTTGGAAAGGACATTTCTGATTGTTAGATGACTTTTGGATCTTTGGAGCAAAATTGGCTTTTAGTTCACACACAACAATAAGGAAACAACCATCTCCTCTGGCTTTGCACATGCATTAGTACCTACTCTGGATAGATTCCACATGAACAACAATTCATCTTAATATATTTCTTTAATGTGGTATAATAAGTGGGCAGAGAAACGAGAAATTGTGCAGACCAGATGGTTAGGGGAAAAAAAATTACCTGCTCGATGAAGACCATTTGAATTCTACTGAATAGGATTTTTAAAAGTATCACCTAAAATGGTTTTAACACTGTTTCTTACTATATGTTCAGTATTTCTTCTTTTAAGGCTTTATTTTAGTTACGTATAGTTTTGCAAGAGATTAAGCATTGTGCATGAACATTTTAAACATGCCAAATGTCAGCCAAACGGTGGAATTTCCCTGGAGGAGAAGACCAGGGTTGTTACCTCATTTTGCCCTTGTTAAAGAGCCCTGCAGATCCCTCTCTGGAGAAGTCCTTTGTGTCCCAGCTGAACGCTGCCTCCCTCTTGCAGGGATGGAGTGGGTGGACATACAGCATCGCACCTTCTCTGGGATCCTGACCAGCATCTTCTGGAGCGTCGGGAACATGCTGCTGGCCATGGTAGCATACTTGGTGCGGGAGTGGCACTGGCTACTGGTAGCCGTGACAGGACCTTGTCTTCTGAGCATTGTCTGCCTGTGGTGAGTGCAGTGATCTGCAGATGGATGGCCAGTGGGGATGGGAAAGAGCTGTGATTTGCCTCCTGGGCTGAGGCCAATCATTTGGGGGACAGGCTGCAACACAAAGGAGCAGGAGCTGCAAGTGCTATCAGATGTGGCTCAGAGGAAGAAAGTAGATCCAAAAAAAGGGAAGCAAGAATGGGTCAGCTCCCTGGTAGATGCAAGATAAATAATTTATCCATCCTCTGTCCCTGCTAGACTCAAATAATTTATTCATCTTTTGTCCCCACCTCAGAAGAGGGTACTTCTGGTACCAATTTTTCCATATGAGCCAATTACATCTGTGGCTACGCCAGGTACATTTATCTCTGCACTTCCCATGGTCTTTCTCAGCTGTGTAACCAACCTGATGGGTCAAACACATCCACCTTCTGTGGGCTGTTGCCCTCCTGTAGCTTTATTTAAGAAATATCAATCACAGAATCATAGCATCATAGAATGGTTAAGGTTGGAAGGGACCTTGAAGATAATCTAGTTGCAACACCCCTGCTGTGGACAGGGACACCTCCCACTAGACCAGGTTGCTCAGAGCCCCATCCAGCCTGGCATCTCTTAAGCCTTAAAATGGCAGATGGTTCATTTAATGAAAGAAACAGAGTAAAATACACAGTCAATCTGCTGATACTGTGAATTCAGAAATCACAGAATGACAGAATCACAGAATATTGGGAGTTGGAAGGGA
>NW_009706562.1:53136-62674 GCF_000703405.1 Apaloderma vittatum | reverse complement strand
GGGAGGGGAGCGCGGCCTGGCCGGTCCTGAGCAGGGGGCAGATGGCTGCGGGGAACCCACCAAGCCTCGCCAGGCCCTGGCCCCTCCGCCTCCTTTAAAATCACGTCTGTGAGGGTTATTATTTTTTATTTTTTTTTCCTAAACACCCTTTTTTTGTTTCTAAAACACCATCTGTGCGGGGCAGGGACCACTTTTTGTAAGTGATTGTGAAGCAAGCTGGGAAATTTGAACCCTGTTTCATTGCAAGTGTTACTACGGCGCGATTAATGTTTTTCTCTACAAAGAGTTCTGCAGATAAACCAGGAATAAATTGTAAGATTGTGGTGGCATGGTGTCATGCTTTAGGGGGAGGGGAAAATTGCAAAATCTGTAGATTTTTTTGATTTTTAAATTATTTTTAAGCTGAAAATGCCATGTGACGAAACACTTCGTAGCAGAGGAGCTGTTTAAATATACTTTGCGAAGGAATCTTTAACTTTAGGAAAAGTATATCTTGGACGAATGAGACTTGGCAGATCTGCACAGATCTTTTAACACATGACTGTGTGATGATTGGAGTAGCAGACTGGAGGAAAGAAATTGTTTGAGGTGCAAATGCATGCGCTTTTTAAAAGAAGTTGGGGGGTGTGAGGCTTACTTTAAGGTAGGATTTTTCTGGTTGATGAGAAGTGAGTGTACGTTACCACAATTCAGAGTTTAGCCCAGTCGTCAGGTAAAGATGAGCAGCAGATTTTAATGCGCCTTATAACAATGGTTTGGCATAATTAAATAGAGCTATTTTATTGGACTCTATTAACCTGGTTAACCTTAAATCTTAACCATGACAGGGTTTTCTTGTAAAGAGCCTCCATACAAAGTACAATATTGAATTTTAATTGGAGCTTTCGAGACTTAATGTGGAGTGTATTCTTCTTCCTTCATAATCTTTTTTTTTTTTTTTTTCCTTTTTGGAAGTCCAGGTATAGTAAACCACATTGGGAGAATACTTTCTGATATAAGTTTAAATGCTGTGAATCCAGATTGTATATATAATGGGCAAGGTTGGTTGTTTTTTGTGTTGTTGTTGTTTTTTTTTTAATATAGTGCTGTTTTTTTGGTGTTTTTTTGATCTATAAGATTACCACATGAAGAGGTAAGGGTCAGTCTCAATATTGCAATACCTTGACCTTTACAAACTTTATCACTAGTTTCCCAATATAATTATTAGTCAGATAGTTGACAGTGATGGTAGAACTTGGGAAGCAAATCCACTGTCCATCTCAAGGTGTTGGTACTTTACAAATGCAGTGCAAAACTCTCTGCTGATGAATACACGTGCAGTGATGTTGTTAGGAGCATCATCGCTGTGCTTGGAAGAGTGTGGTTAAATCCGTGTGGAGTCGAGAACGGCACATAGTAGGTCGCTAGTGTCCTGCAGAGTTTAGCCTGAATGAGAAAACTGGCGTGTGGGTCACTAATACGATACCCGCAAACATCTCCTCAGCCTTCTGGGATTTGCCATGACACAGACACCTGTTAATTAATGCTTGTGGATCTCTCTCCAGCGTTAGATTCAGTATCAAATGTGACTGGTACTGTTGGGAAAGTCGTGCCTGTAGCTTACGTAAGTGCCTGAGTTACAGCTTAACTTAAACTCCAATGTAAAAGTTATACAACTTCCTTACTGTTGTTTTAAAACTAAAATATAGACATATTTTAAGGACCTGTTTGGCTGGAGGCCTGTTTTAGAGTGGCCGGTAGAAGCAGTAAACCATCCTCAAACATTTCAGCTCAATAAAATTTGAGAATATGAAAACAAAAAAGTTCCTGATTTAAGCTTTTTATAAATGTTTTCTGCACCCTGCAACGGCAGCATTTGATGTTGGCTGTGGCTCAAAGGACAACCACGTGCCTTGAGCATTTCAGGCCTCTGACCCAATCTACAGCATGGACTTCTGTTATTTTGTGTTTTGATCGGGGTAGTGAAGGTTTATGGTCTCTGACCTGTATCCTTCACTGGTGAAGATTTCTAGATAGACATTTATATTGTCAAAATAGCACTCTACCACTGTACTTGCTTTCATTCAGGGCTCCTGGAGTAAACTGCTTGTGCAAAAACTGAATGGCTGCTGTAAGCTGGGATCCCACCAAATGCTTCCTCATTTAGAGAAGGCCAGTAGTTTTAGAAGCATTTTCTGTTCTTACATTCCTTACTGTTTGTGTGGCAGACTGGAAGTTGACTTATGAAGAAGAAATAAAAAAACCCAATCAAACAATATTTATGTACACACTGTATTGCTTGGCTTCAGAAGATCAGAACATCTTTATGCAGTCTAGTCATGTATACTTCAGGTTGGGAGAGGCGATGAGATAAGGAGTTTCTCCTGCAGATGTTGACAAGCAAATATTTCATGTGGAATATTCTCTTGTATTGGCTCTTTTGGTTGCAAAGAGGAAGCCTTGTCCAAAGACTTGAGAACTTACCTGATTGGAACTGTTTATATTGGAACTGTTCCAGTATAAATTGGATCCTCAAGTATGTGCTCTGGAGAAACGCATGTACATCCCTGTGTGAACAGAGTTGTAGCAAGTACACTGTTTTAAGGAAATACACTGCAAATATACTTTGAATGTTTGATTTTTAGGGATACTGGTATAAATAACAGGGCCTTAATGTTGAATGCTTTGTTTGAGGGCTTTGTACTACTGCTTGAGACATAAGCCATCGTGTACTGAGAATACTAACAAAACTGAGGCAAATCATTTGCTACCTTGAACAGAGTGAGTATCTCATTGTCTGGAACTAGTTTAACTTTATTGCTAATTTAAAAAAAAAAAAACAGAAATGGAGGACAAACTCTAAATATATATGCAAAGCTGTTAGGAACCCAGGCAGCAGGCATTTTAGAAATACGTTGGCTACTGTGTTTGTGAGTTTATTTTTTTCTTTTTTTCCCTATTTGTATGTGAGAAATGTTCAGGCAAATCAGGAGAATCATCTTAATCTTGGGTGGCAGAATTGTTAACGAGGGGCTCTGGAGAGCCTGCCTGCCCCCAGCCATCAGTAAGTGGTGCAGTTAGCGGTGACGAAGCTGTGCCTTAGTGCTGTAAGGACACATACCCCAGCGTGAATTTCACTTCTCAATAGATATATATCAAAGTATGTCTTAAACGTACACCTTAGCTAGCCATATTGCTGCATGTCAGATGTGAAAGTAAAAATAAATGTGTGAAGCACCAGACAGAGAGTATGAAATCTAAAGCAGAAAAACTATGCCTCCAACAACCTATTATCCTAAATCCTGGACCCCATATATATGTATATATAGGAACATATATATAAAACATATATATATATATATGTTTTATTTTTGATCTGCAGTATTTCCTCTAGGCAAGAAATCAAAGATCTTCTCAAGTTATGAATGACAATAAGTAGGGAAGCCAGTATTTCAAATGGCTGATGTTTTGGGTATGAGTAGCTCTTTGATGTCCAAATGAGCACTGGAGGAATGTCTACAATGAACTGTGTACAATTAACAACGAAATGCAGAACTTGAAGGAAAACAAGCAAGGCCAGGCACTAAATATGAGTTTTTGTTGTTGTTGTTTTTTTTTTCTCCTTCCCCCTGAATAATTAATGTTAGGACACAGAAAGAATATAAACAGTTGAGACACACAAATCCCAAAGTAAGTTAATGCTATATAAGGAACTTCAGTTTAGATATTTACATGTGTGTAGGTTTACATATAATGAAACATGTATGTGGAATTTAATACATGTGTGATCAGTGGAAATTTTTTTGTTGGCACAATATGCAACTGGTTTTACTGTCGCCTTCATACCTTAATTTTGCTGAATTGTAGTTTTGCTGAATTATTATGAAATGATTGTTGAAAAAATTGTTAGGTTGCCAAAAAAAAAGAAAAAGAAGAATTTACTCAATTTTGCATCTGGAAACATCTTTACATTATTGTGTCTGTACATCAGTGTGACCAGTGTGGCTTTACGTGCTGTTTTTCCGTTTTTTCCCAGGATTATTTTGGGGCAGTCAGATGCCATGGGGATGGGTAATGGGTTGACGGTGTTAATGATGATTAATGCTAGAAGAATGATATTTCCATAAATACTGTGTTTTCTTCGTAGGGGTACAACAGTAGTCCTTAAAAAGGTTACTTTGGCCATGCCTCTGGCAAGAGAAAACTTGGGCTCTCTTTTGTAGTTGTTATTAAAAGCTGTCATTGAGGGTTAAAAAAACCAAACCCAAAAAACCCACCCCCCTTAAGTTCGTGCCTAAGTAGCTGGATTCAGATTTAATATGATACAGTCTTTTATTCCTTCTGTGGGATGGAAGATTTACTGAACTGATGTTTCATGATGAGCATTACTCACCCTGGCAGAATTCAGTGGCCAAGTGTGTTGGGATGAAGGGTGAAGACCTCGCTCTTGCCCTTTGATATTCTTAATCTGAAAAGACAAAAGAGAAGCTGCTTCTTCTGAGAGCTATTTGGTTTGTCCTCGTAAAGCCTCATAAAACGTATGTAATGGAAACAGAACTGTTGTAAAGCCATTATTTAGAAGAACTTGGAGAATATCACAAAGTTTCATGTGTATGGACAGGTGTAAATGGGAATGCTGAAAACTCTGAGTCATTGGCTAGAGCAATGCTGTATCACTGTAGTGGCAGAATATTTGGGAGGAAGAAAGTGAAGATAGCTTAATTTCTAGAACCACATCTTAGAAAAACGTTTCCCTTCTGTTCTTTCCAGTCAGACTGGGTTTGGGGGAGAAAATAAAAGCCTAAGGGTTGTGTGATAAATGACATTATTGTGGAGTATTTAACAATGTTGATCTTGATGCTGTTTTAATAGTGGTTTGTTTACCAGGTGACACCCTTGTAAATGAAACAGGAATAAAGTACATGTTGTGTAATGAAAAAAGGCTGGTTTTTATAAATACTTTGCCTGATGCATCTAATTAAACAGGTGCTTTCTCAGAAGCACTGTAATTTCCATAATTTTAAAACTAAAATTTTACTTGAAGTACAGATCATTTTGTCTGAGGCTCAGCATCGTATTTCCTGTGTATCTTTCTGCTTTGCTATTTACTTTCCATACAAATATTCCAGAAAACAAAAATTCAACAAGTAGTTGAAGATACTTCGTCTTTAATTCTGGTTATTTTCAAGGTTTACACAAGGAATATTCTGTAAGGTGACTTTGCAGAATAAGTAATCCATCAGTATCCTGTGAAATTCTGTAGTTTGTGATTTCCCATGTGAGAGTTTTGCCATTCACCTTGTCTGTCTTGCAGTTTAATTCAGTAAATTTCTGAGTATTACTTTGTGTGTGGTTTGAGATAAAGTTCTCCAAATAAACAGGAACATAATCTTGTTGGCTTTAAAGAATAATTCCTTTTCCTGATCTTGCTTTAAGAAAATTTTAACAAGAAATATGCTTTTATTATTAATTCACTTGTGTTTTTTTCTTTTTTTTTTTTTTCCTGTGATGCAAATGTAAAGGCAGAATTTATGGAAATGATGTTGCTGGCCTGATTAGTTGCTCTTGTCCCTGAAACTAGTATTGTGCTTTGTATTTAATCCATAAATCACTTATAAACAAATGATTGTGCTAATAAGTGCAAAATATACACATTTAAAGTTCATATAATGTTATTTGGCATGCTGTTCTGGGGATTCATTTAGGTGTTTTGTTGATAGTTAAATTTACTAAGGTAGGATATCTGTCTCTGGAAAAAGTGTATTTATATATATTCTTTAAAAATGAGAGTATTTTTTAAAGGAATAGTAGTAGCTGAGCTGGAACTTGCAGTTTTGAAATTGAATACGGCTTTTCTACTAGTGTCTATTCAGGGATTAAATACAAAACACTACAGTGCTTTATTAAGGTACTAATACCTATTACAAGTTTTTGCAAAGAGTTTTAGGATTATCTTTAGGATTATCCGTGTGATATGTTCACTGCTGGGCTGAGCGATGTCTCTTACAGGTTTTTTTTTTTTTCCCCTTGTCAAGATGAATTGCCAGTAATTGTTATTTCACCCAGAAGCGACCCAGGTGACTTATGGAATTCCACCACCTTCAGCAGCCCTGTGCATGTGGAATGACTTTCCTACTCAGGCTTAAGAGAAAGGGGGCATTCAGCACAGTAAAGATTGAAAACCTGCCTTTAAAAAAAAAAAATCAGCAGGGGCATGTGACACCAGTGCTCCTCCAAGACTTTCCTTTCCTGTTGTCAGGCCACAGTTTATGCTGCTCTTAAACCAGGGACCGTAGACCACAGGACGTTACTAAAGCATAAAGCTACTTTGTATGTTCCTCTCTGTGAAGCTGTTTCATGATTAAACTTTTAAAAGTCACAACCCCCAACATGCGACTGCAGTTTCATGATAGCTGTGACATTACTTGACTGTTCATGCTGTGAATTTGATTCCATAGTAGAATGAATATTATATTGGCATTTTAAGTTGGTCGTCGGTGGAGAATAGGGAAGTTACAGTTACGGCATCTGTGTGCAATCTTGGCGACAAGTAGGACCCTCTGGAAAGCTGTTACTGTTGAGGCAGAACTAATCATTCCATGTGAAATTATATAAGGAGAATTAGCTCTGACTCTACCTCATTTCCTTTCATACCGCTGTGAAAATAAGCTTAGGAACGTCAAACCTTCCCTCTTTATTTCTCTAAGTACTTTATTAAATACTTCTTTTGTTAAGACTTATTTATTGTAGGTGCTAGAAACCAAAATAACTGTGTATTTCTAGATGTTAATGGGATGTGCATCCTTGCCTGATTCGGCAGTTTTGATTTCCTTCTCGGGACTGGATTCTGGGATCGGTTGCCATTGCTTTCTCTGTACTTTGACTTTATTTCCCTGGTGGATCATTCAGAGTACTTCGTATTTAAGGTTGCATGCTTGATGTGATAGAAGATTGTCAATCACAAACTGCCTTGGCTATTTAGGAAAAAAAAGAGATATCAAAAGCCTTCTTGGAGCTCTAAGGAGCAGTCAAGTCACCTGCTGGTTTGCCTGGCAGGCGCCTAAACTCGTACAGCCTTTAGGTTTAGAAAAGAAAACAGAGCTCTCTGGAGGTCAGCCACTCTACACGAAGGCTCTGTACTGTATGTGTGAGCCTGTAGCATTCGTCGTAAAGCCAGATAGATGTGTGTAGATGGTTTCTGACATGTTCATCTTACCAGGTCTTAAAAACAATCGGTGAAGATTTGTGTAACCCCTCTATAACCTAAGCCGTTTTTTAGCTATCCCTACAGGTAGCATATTTCCTCTAATACTATTCTGATTTTTTTCCTAACATGTTAAGCTTCTTGGTGTGGGCTTGTTGGTTTTTTCCTGCAGTGGATATTGTGGAAGTGTGGGATATGATGATCATTTTTGTAACTGTTCTTAACCTGTTTTGAAGCCTGTGCCTGTTTTCGTTACTCATCTTTTTTTTTTTTCTTTCACTACTCAGCAAGCCTGTTTAACTTTCACTTGCTTGGATTTTCTACTGAGCTTTTCTGTTTCCTACATCCGTGTATCCAGACCTGGACATAATGTACAGCCTTAATCAGTCAGTATCAGTAATGAATAGAATATATCTTACCATATTTTGCATATGATGCTCCTGTTAATACAAATTTGCATTAATTTTTCACTTTTTGTGTTCAATCCAGTATTAGTTGTGTTGTTAAATCACTTAGTCCTACTTTTTTCCAATTCTGACTCTTCTTCCAGGGAATGCTACAGCCCTTCCCAGGTAACTACAAAATTTTTCAGCTACATTGCTCACCATCCAAGTAATAAATGAAAACATTAAATAATCCCGTGGTGAAAATGCTGTCTGTGTTAAGATGTGGGGGCCAAGAAGCAGCAGTTTATTGTAGTTGGAGTCCTACAACCTGTATTTTGTTGCAGATTTGACCTTTGGAGATGGAGTCACGGAATGGCTGGTTTGTGCTCCAACCTCTTCAGCTACTTTGGGGCCATTTGCTTGTCTTGGGTTGGTTCTGTCCCTGTCCGTTGTGTGCTGGGGAGCCTGGACAAATGAAGTTGAACAGTTTGTAGCTCTAGGTGTCGAGGGAGGAAACCTTTAGTGAGATAACGGAAAAAAAATGAACCTTGGAGAATGTTTACATGGATGTGCACGTCTGGGTCTGCAGTGGTTCAGGTGCTTGGAGTGGTGTGCAAAAATGAGAAAATTAGTTGGATAAATAGACATGTGTGTGCACTTCTGTGTCTGAGTAACTTGAGGTGTAACCATACAGAAAGGGTCATTCTTTTGGCTGCTAGATCAACACTTAATTCAAATGCTGAGATTTTTTAAGTGTTACTGTGTGAATTGTGTAGACAAGGGTGTAAGGGAAGAAGAGGTGTCTCTACTTGAAAACCTTTTCTTTCATGCTATTAGAGTGTAATCTGCAGGTGTTTTTCTTCAAGTGTTTTAGTGTACCTGATGTGATCAGAAATGCTTTATCTTATCGTTTGCACTGACGTTTCCAAAAGAGAAGCAACTTGGAGATGCTAGAGAATTGGAATGTGCTGAGGACCGTGGCTTACAGTTAAGGCAAAAGTGATTGCAACTGCTGTGCCTAGGAAAGCTGCAGCCTGTCTTCAGGATTTCTTCTGTCTTCAGAATTTTTGGGATTCCAGAAGCAGAAGTGGTGCAGATAAGGCATGTCCTTTGAGGTTTCAGAATGCTTCTGCTTAGATTGTAAAGCTCGCTCTTATTAGGCACACAGGAAGCTCATCTCCTATAGTGCCGCCAAATTGGTATAATTATTAAATGATATAATTCTTGCAGTTTCCAGTAGTAACTCTTACCTGCGGTGGTGGTGTTTGGGAAGAGAGACTCTGTGGTTGCCTCTCTGTGTTGGCTAGTTGAGTACATGGCCTCAGTGTGTAACCTTGCGTAGTGTGTTCTGACTTGGAAGCTGTGATGGAATCCAAAGAACGGTTTATAGAGAATTTTCCACTTTTTACCTGGAACCAAACTCTCCAATGCTAAAACTTGGGAATTCTGACTTGGAATCTTCATTAGAACACAATAGAAGTAGGAAGGAAAACCCCAAAGCCTTGCCATCAGACAAAATTTTCTTTAATTATTCTCCCCTTTGCCAACTGTGTTCTTGCAAAACTGGTATTTGCCCCTGGTTTATTCTTGGTGCGGCGACTGTGTCAGTTTCCGCAGGGCATAAAATTCTACATTTTCCTCTCTGAGTTAAGAAAGCTCTACACTTTTCCATCAGCTTGGAGCAGCACTCATATGTCTGCACTCTGATCTCAGGACTCTCCTGCTTATGTTGGGGCTCCCTGCTTGCTGTGCTTCGCCTCCACTGTTGCGTCCTGGCCTCGAAGGCTTTGCCAGGTGAGATGTGCTTGTTTTTTTTTTTTTTGGTTACCCCTGCCCCAGAGAGCTGCTCTGGCCCATTGTAGAGCCCTGTGGGAAGAGGTGAGCTGATGGCCTTCCACTGCTCCAGCTCGAACCTTTTTGAAAGGACTTTGCTTAACACAGTGTGCGGTAGGCGGAGCAGGCATGCTCT
>NW_009706562.1:0-53105 GCF_000703405.1 Apaloderma vittatum | reverse complement strand
AGGAATGGGAAGATAAGCTGCTATAAGTTCTCAAATCCGTTCCACAGAAGAAACAGCCTGTAAGTAACATATTAAAAGAGGAGCTGGATGAAATGTGAAGACAACTTCCAAATGAGAAAAGCAGGTGGTTTGCATTGTTTCCTCCATGCTTAGTTTTTATGTCGGTGTCGTCGTAACAATACATGACAAATGGATATGCTTTTCTCTCGGTGATGTTTAAAGTTTGATTACCTGAATATTTATGTTGTTCAGTACTTAGAAATTTTTCAACAGTTTTGTTCTTCGCTGGGTGGCATATAGAGAAGTTTTGGAAGTTGAATGGTATGTTTCAACTGCAGACTGTCCTAAAATAAGTTCTTAATCTTTTGGATGTATACATAATACATTTAAAAAAGTAAGCTTTGAAAACATAGTTACTCTGTTTAACTTGTGAACTCTGTTCTGTTTCCTAGCATTAATTATGCAAGTTTGAAATTCTCAGTTTCATTTAAAGGTAAGGCTTTTTATTTGTGTGTAGCTGTTGAAATAAATTACCAGCACACCAAAAAACATTCTACTAATAAACAAGGGATGCCTGGAGTTGGCTCTACTAACTGAGACAATTTAATTCATCCATCATCAGGGATGATGTTTCTTAGCAACGCAAAGTATTTTCACCCTGGGCGCTTTCACAAACTTTCACATTTTTCTTCAGATACAGCCTTGGTAGTATTTTATGTGACCTGAAGTTCGTCCATCTGTCCTGGAGCTCCCAATACTTTTCCATTCCCTCCAATGATCAAGTGATGTGATACGTGTTATTTCAGCTTAATAATACACAAGTTGACTCGAGAATCGTTTCGCATGTCAGATTTTCCAAGGGGTTCTGGGAAATTATTTGTTGCTCTGTATAGCAAAGCTAAAAGTTATTGAAAATGTGTTAGAGTTTCATAATAAAACAGATACGAAAAATATTGGCTTGGGAGCTAACTAAATGCTTTCTGATAGCCATAGCCTCAAGGGGGATACTTGGATCATTTGTAATAAAGGGATATCTTTGATATCTTTTGGTGAATTGACTAGTATTCTGTTTAGATCATAATTTATGAAAAAACTGGCTTGATACACAATGTTACATTATCAAATTGTTTGAGTGTAAGAATGGCCAGGATTTTCAGTGCTTATTCTTTTAATGTGCTCTCTCTGAAATCAGAAGAAGCTATAGATATGTTAAGACTCTACCTTTATTTCTCGCTTTCCATTTTTAATTTTTTTTTTTAATGTGCGGAGCTGATTTGATCAGCGTAGTTACAGCCCAGAGTTGCTGAGTAGATTTGGCTCATTTAAGAGTCCCCTTCTGGTATATAACAAGTGTTTTTCAGTATTGAGAGCAAACGTCTTCCAAATGCAATGTATTATTTTGCTTTGAGAAATAATTTTTGTTTTTTCATTTTTTGGTAAACTGTTCTGAAAACTTTTGTAATTCTGTTCTGTGAATAGTGACTAAGCCTCCACTTAGGTCTTGCACTGAGAGGAAAAGTTTCAGTGGTTATAGGGTGAAAGCTTCTTTATCGGCAGTGTATAGTGATAAGTGTTTGAAAAAATGTTGTGATGAGTTCACTATTACTCGACTTATTTCACAAAGAAGATGTATGGAAGCCATTGTAAATGATGAGAAGACAAATTACGGAATTACTGGTTTGATTCTTCCTCATAGCTCAAAAAAAAAAAAAAATCCTCTGTTGCAGCTCATGTCATCTTAGTTTTATTTTACTGAGTTTTTCTGTCTATGCGTAAAGTCTGTGTACACATTGATATATGCAAAAAAAAAAAAAAGAAAATTGGAAGATTAGTGGGATGCTGTTACATAAAGGTTTTATTGATGATGTTTTAGGCTGGACGTGGTTGTTAATGCACGAGGGAGTCACAGGGAGTTCCGAGAGTTGCCAGCACAGTCTGTGCTCTCTTTGTCACTTCACTGGGTGCTTTTCTGTTAAGGATGAGCTCTCGCGAGTGAACTCGGTAGTAGTTGCTGTGTAATTCCAAGCTTAATGGCTCTGGTTTTCTAGGTGGTGTTTCTAGTTCTGGAATACTTAATTTCCCATCCAGGCTTGGATGGCTTGTTTTAAGATAATCTTTGTTGCAGTGTAGATATTTCATCCCCTGTTAATGTCCTGCATTAATGTCCAGCACTATCTTGCAGGATCTTGAGGTGTTTCCTAGAATCCTTTGAAGAATCACCTAAGTTGGAAGTTTCTTCTCTTATCCCACAGCAAACAGTATCTAAAGAAAGGAGAGAAAGAAAATCTCAGCAGAGGGCTTTGCTAGCAACAGGGGCTTTAGCCTTTAAAGTGTCAAGGCTCTGAAAACAGCAGCAGTCGCTTATGTCTGATGTTGCCTCACCTGTGTGTTTGAACTAGGTTAGCTTGCAGAAAGGTCAGGGCTCCATCTGCTCCCCTTCCCGCAAGGCTTTGTTGCATGCGGTGACAGACTATCTAAGTTCTCACCTCAGCCTTGGCATCCTGGGATCATCTGGGAAGCTCCGGAATCGGTTGTAGGCTCTCCTTGCCCTTTCAGGTGCTGTACAGAAAACTGATGGCTTGTAGGAGCAGGCAGAGTTTGCAGTTGTGATTGCTCCTGTAGGTAATTGTGCAGTCGAATGTACTGGACACTTGCTGAAGGCTGATGTTTCCCCTGCAATAAAATAATGTACCTGTGGTCACGTTGTAGACCTCTGTTTGCATCTCAGCATATGATGTTTTGTTCTGTAATGTGGTGTGTGCAAAGACTGACTTTAAAAGCTGGTAATATATTTTTTTCAGAGAGTCAAGTTTAAAAGATTTTTAGGTATTGAAATCTCTTCATAATTGAGACTTTCATTTTTTTTCCCCACTGTAAAACCGGTGCCTAAATTTACAGAAAGTACAAAGACTGCCACGGGCAAGTGTGCACAACCTGTTTAATGAGAAACCAGACCTACCAGACACTCCAGAAATTAGCCTAAAATTCCTGAAATTAGTCTAAAATATCCACTCTTCTGTATAAGAATAATATGATTTTGGCAAAGGCTTCGTTTGGGGTAGAGAAATAAAGAATTCCATAGGATAGTTAAGCAGAAGACATTTCTGCTGTGAAGTGATGCCGACACAGATGCACGAGTCTAAGATGGAGAAGAAGAGAGAGGGTTTCTAATAATTTCTCCTTGCTTGGGCACTTCTTTAAATGTAGCAGAATGGTTCTTTAAGATAAGAAAACATCACCTGAGTGCTGTGCTAAGGATGAAATTCATTACCAGCTGCTGTGATCCTCCTCTCTTAGCCCTGCTCCTTTTTTTCAGCTTGGGTTTCTGCCTGTATTCTATGCACTTTGCTGTGGTTGAGTATAAAGGTATAATAAATTGATGAAAATTATCTTTTTGAAGGCTGTAAAATGTCTGGAGTAAGTCTAGTAAATGGATAGGGATAGCTTGTAATGAGGAACACACAGTGGTGTCAGAACTATTGTAAATTTTCAAAAACTACTTTTCATCTTCATCCATCCATGATTCAAATAAAGAACATTCACTTTATGGCCTGCAGCACAATACAAGTTGTACTTCGCTAGCTTTTGGTTAAAGCGATGAACATATTACTTGAATTTTAGGAAAGACAATTTGAAAACGTACTATATTTACGATTTAGTCTTGAAGTTTTGAGAACAAGTAGTGGATTTTGCTGTTGTTGCATCTTCTAATGTTCATGTGCAAAGAATGACATGATCTGAGTTGTCACTAGGAACATTTAGTTTTTCATGCAAAATATTTTTGGGCAGTTCTTATTTGGAGGAATGTGGCATGGAATATAAAAGAACTAGTCTATGAAGTTACCATTCATGCTGAAAGGTCACAACTTTTAATTATTTGGATGCTATTTCTGCGGCTAGTATCTGCAAAAATGGAAAAGGTAAGTGCAAGCCGGTAAGGTTGAAGCATTTCTCAAGGTGGTAGTTTTGCTTTGGGGTTCTCATCATTTAACATAGCCGTGTCCTTTCAGAGACTCAGGAACTAAATGATGGTATTCTAATTAGGATCTGGACACATTTATAAATAAGTCAGATGTCTTCCTGTACAGATAATTTTTCTGTTACGTGTTGTATTTGCCTGTAACTTGTACTATGTGAGAGTTTGCAGGAAAGCAGACGGGTATAGTTCTCTTCTGTCTCTAGTACACAAAGCTATTTTGCGTCTCCAGCAAAAATCACAAGTTCTTTACATTACTGAGCTTTATTTCCAGCCAAAGAGTTCTACATGAAAGTGTTCTGAAAACTTTAATTGCTATATAGTTAATGACATTGGTTTGATCCACCATATGTACTGCGCCCGGTCATCTGAGACATGGAGAGCAAACACCCTTCACAACTTACTGTTACAAGATTGTGAGATAAAATTTAAAATATTAGCAGTCATCCTCTGTGGCTGCCTACCCATAACATGGTTTTGTTCTTGCTCTCCAGGCTGGAACCATGTTTTTTTTCCAAGCTCTGCATTGCATATAAAATCAGAGGGTCAAAATCTTAATATATTTTCAGTTAGCTAGTCGGAACCTTCAGTCCCAAGCTCCCTCCCTCAAGCTTTTAATAAATGGCCACTTTTCCATGTACACTTCTATGAAACTCGATTAGTTTTTCATAGCCTTTGCTTTTGCCAGTTGACTGTCTTCCACTAAGAAAGTCAAACTTTGATTCAGTGATATCTTTGTACAGACACAGTATGAGTACACTTATTTCCATGCTAACGTGCTTCCCAAACTCTAGAAACTCTCCTGTATTTGTTTGGCCTTTGTTTTTTTCCCTCTGTACTTTTAATTCTGTGATGCTTGTGTCCCCTACCCCCCCAGATTTCCCTCTCTGGAGACTCCTCATGCTTTCCTTTATTTAGAGAGTTGGCAGGTATGTCCTGTTTGAAGGAAGCAGTTTTATTTTTAGCATTGTCTCAAAATATAAAAACAAACCATGGAGTTTGCCACAAATTTTACTTAAATGGCTTTTCATTGAGGGGGGAAAAAAATTGATTATCTTCATTCAGGAATCCGATTAAAACCATTATGTCCTGGTAACTTTTGGGAGCTTTGGTAAACTTTTAAAGCCTGATGGCTTTTTAAAGTCTTATTATTTAGTTTGCAGGGGTTTCTGTAGAGCATGGGATTTACAAACCTGGGCCAGGCTTGCTTTTAACAAGGCCTGGCGGTGTAACATCAGGTAGCATAATGTGACGTGACTGGTCTGATTCGAGATGATTGCAACGCACATCTCCTCTCCTTCCCACAAATAATGTATTTTTTTTACCTGTCAGCACTGCTGTTGTGCAATGAAGACTGATACAACTAATCAGTCCTTTTCTGTATGTTTGAAAGAAGGGTGACGTAGGTGTAGACCAAACCCTAAAGTAAACACTGTTTTAGAGCATTGCATGGAAGCTGCATAGACTTAGATTCTGCAACATGAGTTTTTGGTTTAGATTTTATATTTTAGAAGAGAATTAAGAGTCTTGAGAAGACTCATTCTCTCTACAGGGCAGCATAATACTGGCCTATGGTGAAAATAAGTAACACCAGTTAGGCAGCCGGCACTCCTCACCTATGTTTTCCTATCCATACTGAGTGGTTTATTGTTGTGGCTTTTTTTGCATTCAGAAGAGGCTACAGTGAAGCATCTGGTTGGTGTCCCCCAGGGATCAGTACTGGGCCCAGTCCTATTCGACATCTTTGTTGACCACCTGGATGAGGGGTTTGAGTCTACCTTTAGTAAGCTCACAGGTGACACCGATCTGGGGGTGAGTGTCGATCTGCCGGAGGGTAGGAAGGTGCTGCAAAGGGACCTGGGCAGGCTGGGTCGATGGGCTGAGGCCAGTGGGAGGAAGTTCAACCAGACCAGGTGCAGGGTCCTACACTTTCGCCACAGCCGCCCCCTGCAGCGCTGGTGACTAGGGGAGGAGTGGCTGGGGAGCGGCCCAGCAGAGAGGGGCCGGGGAGTGCTGGGGGACAACCGGTTGAACAGGAGCCAGCACGGTGCCCAGGTGGCCTGGAAAGCCAATGGCCTCCTGGCTTGTGTCAGGAACAGTGTGGCCAGCAGGAGCAGGGGTGTGATTCTGCCCCTGTGCTCAGCACTGGGGAGGCCTCACCTCGAGCCCTGTGTGCAGGGCTGGGCCCCTCACTGCAAGAAAGACACTGAGGGGCTGGAGCGGGTCCAGAGGAGAGCAACGAGGCTGGGGAAGGGACTGGAGGGAAAGTCCCGTGAGGAAAGGCTGAGGGAGCTGCGGGTGTTCAGCTGGAGAAGAGGAGACTCAGGGGGGACATCATCACTCTCTGCAACTCCCTGCAGGGAGGATGCAGTCAGGTGGTGTTGGGCTCTTCTCCCAGAACAACCAGTGACAGGACGAGAGGGCCCGGCCTGAAACTGCCTCAGGGGAGGTTCAGGTTGGGTCTCAGGCAGCTCTTCCTCACAAAGATGGTGCTCAGGCACTGGGATGCTCTGCCCAGGGCAGGGGGCAGTCACCGACCCTGGAGGGGTTTAAGGAAAGACTGGATGTGGCACTTAGTGCCATGGTTTAGCTGTTGCGATGCTATTGGGTCATAGGCTGGACTTGATAATCTCAGAGGTCTCTTCCAGCCTCAATAATTCTGTGAAGTCTGTGTGATGAAGTGCAGCCTGTCTCATAAGCATGATACTTTGAGAATAAGAGAATGACTTCTTGTTGGTGGCTTCCTTCTGATTCAGTAATCAAGTCTTCTATTATAAATAGATTTCAGAAACGTTATTGAGGGGTGTATAAATATATATATAGGAAGAGAAAGAGAATATTCTGAAATAGGTACGATGGAATCCCAGTTACACAAACAAAAAGTGAGAATCTAAGTAGCTCTGTATTCAGTGCTAATGATCTGTATTTCATACGAAGGGTTGACCTTTGCAGGGCCTTTTTCTTCTGAAGTGAAGAATAGGCTGATCTGTTTCTCCCATAGCTGGCAGGGCAGGGGGAGATTTGGTTGATCTTATTTTTTTTTCAGCAAGACTATCACAGGGAATGAAAGGGCCAATTGCTGAGATTGCAGAGGACTGTGCGGCCCCGGGCATCTTTAACTGTGTGCAAAGACTGATTTGGTTTAATGCAAGAAAAATATGGAGTGCCTAAATTTAGAGCGAACACTGTTTCAGGTCAGGAAAGATGGGATCCTTCCCACTGACTCGAAATGGATACACAAGACTTTTATGATGGTTCATATAAATCAAAGTGAACGAGCATTAGATTACGCATTCATCATTATGATGATTCCTTGGACTGCTTAGCATGCGTAACCTGGTAAGCGTTTGCCAGTATTGTATTTAACTGTAAAGACAGCATTGGAATATTATATTCTGAATTTTATTGAATTTATTGTCATAGTCTAAATCTCTACAGCTTGAAAAGCTCAAGGTGGAAAGATAAATGATGGAGAGCATGCATGTTCTGCAGGGGGAACCTGTGGAGTGTTGTTACATGTGGTGATCTAGTTGCTCAGATATAAACCATGCAAGAAGCATCTATTTAAAATTCTATGTTTAAGTCAGTGGAAACCTACTTAAAATATGTTAGCTATGTAAATGTTTTCTTGTGGACAAAAGCATTCTGCCCACCCAATTGTGTAACCGGTTTAAGCCAATTTTCTGTTTTCAGCCTCTTAATTGTTCTGTAATCTGTGGAGGACAAAGAATTAAATGTGTCCCATCTTAAACATTTCATTCATTTCATTATGTTCAGGGAGGTGGTTTACAGTTTGAGTCTTGAGGTGTGGGGCAGGGACTTTGACCAGTTGACAGCTGTTGTAACGGTTGAGTGCTCTTTGAGCCTGTTACCTCTGCCAACCAGACTTTCCCAAAGAAAGCCTCAAAAACATTTTGTAGCATTCAGGTGAGACTGAGGTGCTGTCTTTTAAGCATTTAAAATAATTTTAAGACCCATTGAAGGGGTCTATTTGGTGAGATGGGTGGGGTAATTCTTCAGAACTGAAAGATCTGAGGAAACCTGATGACTTGGGGGCCAGTTAGCTCAGTCAGTTGAGCGTGGTGCTAACAACGCTAAGGTCGCGGGTTTGATTCCCGTTTGGTCCCCATGTGTTGCCTGATCTAGTCGAGAGGTGGCATCCCTGGTGACAGGGAGGCTGGATTAAAAATGATCCCTAAGGTCCCTTCCAGCCTAGGCCATTCTATGACTTGAGATGTGGTCCAGGATTTAGGAGAGAAGCTGCTGAGAATGTGAGGCATTGGGAAGAGGTCGAACACTGAATTTTTGTGGGTCAGCTTTCCTCTCTTTGCTTGGGGAGTTCCTAAACCGGTGGAAATATGATGGAGGGTCTAAGCAGAAAGAACTGTGGACTGTGACACAAGACAAGTGCACATTCGTGTGTGAGGTTGAGTCCAGCAGGATGGTGAATCTGCCTGGGGTTACGACGTTAATGTCCTCCAGAGAGGGGCTGCAGATCTGTCTGTCAAAAGTGAAGTGTCCCACCTGAAAAAATGATGTTGGGATATACAGTCAAAGAGATCGTGCTTCATTTTACCAGTCTTCTATGCATAAGTAGTTCTAGGAAGGCCTGACAAGAGTGGAATTACTGTGTGTGTTTGTTTTTTTTTTTTCCTTCTTTTCTTTCCATTTGTGTTTTAAATTGCACCAATCACTAGTGTTGTTACCAAATTCTCATACACCTTGTACAGCAATTCACAGAATTATTGAGGCTGGAAAAGACCTCTGAGATCATCAAGTCCAGCCTATGACCCAACACCACCGTTCCTGCCTCTTGTACTATTTTTTTGGCATATGAGCTTATGAAAGCCAATCCTAAATGTGCCTGTGAACTTTGAGGTTGAGGCAGGGGGAAATCCACGTATTTTCATTGTAGATGAGGAACACCGAGGGGCATCCCATCCTCCATAGGTTGTCCGCAGTGTGTTTGGGCAAGAAAAGAAACACTTTAAGGAATGTGACATGCAGTTCTTGATGCAGAAAAAAGCTTCTCTGTGCCTAATACATTGGAAAACATTTGTGCAAGAGCATGTCTTCCTGGTGCAAAGTTTGCCCCTGTAGTATTATTAAGGTCAGTATCCACGTAGGTTCTCTCCTGCACACTGAATGTGGTGCCTGGGGTCAGCTTTGGCTTGTAAATGCAACTTCAAGGAATGTTTTGTCTGGCCTGTTAAAAAGCATCTATAGAACTTGCTTGTTTAGAAACTTATTTATTCCTGCTCTTCCTGGACTTGTCCTCAGTTCCTGCTTAAAAAAATAGTAAATATAAATGAAACCTCGTGTCCTGCTTAGCAAGTGAAGCTTGTGGAAATAATTCCTGTGTGTGTACATAGGCTCATTGACTGATTTGCTTTTAAGTGAATTGTTATGAGTTTCAAGGTAAATGTTTTTTTCTGTTCTGAATGTTTAGGCAGACTTTTCTATTCTTTACTAAACCTTGGTGTGAAAAAAATGCGTTATGAGTTTTGTGAGAATGACTATGTTGTCTTGTTAATTGAGGAGTATTAGAGTGAGTCTGCAATTCAGGAAGGAATTATCAAAATGCTGCCTCAAGAATCAAATAAACTCAAGCTCTGGATCAAGTGGGCAAGTTCACATGTCTCTGTAGTTGTTTGAACTCCTGGCTTGAGTCTCTACTACTGAAAAAGTCTCTGCACTTCGTCATGTGTTGGCATGTTCACTGAGAATCAACATTCCTCTTCTGTATTATTCCTTGATAGCTTTTTCATTAATCCTTTGGAAGTACTGAACTGCTTAATGGAGTCGGAATAAAAATAATGCATTTTCACAAAGTCTTCCGGTGTGTTATGTTTGCTTTCAGCGTTTCACATTAATCAATTAACTGATTTTGATTCTAGTCACTTCTCAGGTTAGATCTCTGCGATACGTGGGTGGATAATGTACTCTGTAAATTAGGTGTGAAACGATTGGAGAAATGCACAGAGGTGATGCTGTGCAGAGCCAAGTCAGGTTTGGCCTGGCTTTATTTTAGCTTTATTTTTATTTATTTCATAAGTATTTATATTTAGTTGTAGGCCTGGCATGGCTAATGCTGAGCAGTAGCTAATCGGCTGCCCTGGTTCTAAATGAGTTCTATAGATAACTGCTCAGATAGCTGTTTTCTACCTGTACTTTATATCTGTTTTGATGCTTGCAGTGTCTATTGTGTCGGCAATCCTGTTCCTGCTGCTCTTTTTTGTTGTTGTTTTGTTTTTCAATGCTTAAACCTCTAAAATTATCAGCTGGTAGTAGTGACCCACAATTTTGCTCACAAGTAGGGCTGAAGGGTATTTCAACAGAAAGGATTCTGTCTAATTAAAGCTTACGGTTTGTGATGTTGCATAGATGATGAAGAAGACTATACTAGTGTTTCTTGTGTCATATTACTTCGGAAGTAGATTTATTATTGGAAAATTATGATGGGCAGCATTGCAACTCTGAATGACTGTTCCCTGGATGTGAAGGTCTGCTGAAGATGGTCTGTATGGTCTGTGGAGCAGCTGAGCTGGATGTACTTTGTTGTTGGTTGAAAGAAATTAGCTTTTCTGTGCTGCAGACAATGGAAAAAGAGAGCAAGTCATCAGAAGTGAAGGTGCAGCTGCTTCCACTCTTCTGGTAAAGACTCCTCAACTCACGCAAACCCAGTTCTGGCAGAGAGTAGGTGCTGAGGATGGAGAGCTGGAGCTCATGTAGCCTCTTCTTAAGATATTTCCCCAAAACTCTTTTGCCCACTCTGAAATAATTTCATTGAATATGCTTTAGCCTTAGCATTCATATATTCAGCAACCTGTACATTCTGCTCAAGCTGGTTTCTAATGCTCTCAGGGTGAGGCTGCTGTTAGTTTTTTTTTTTTTCCTTTAAATTTTATGAGCATCTTATATAATGATGTCCCTGTCATGCTTTTGGCCATGAATCAGCAAAGCATTTATGTGCGTGCTTTAATTGACGTGGAGAGTTGTCTTGCTGTGCAAATGTTGAAGTCGGTGGGGCTGTTAATTAAAATTAAGTATCTACACAAGTGTTTTTTTTCTAAAAATAAGTTGCTTCATAACAGCTTTGGGCCATAACTGGGGAGGGGTTTATTTTTTTGTGGTTTTGGTTTTTTTTCAAACTTAGAGAATAGGTATATAATTCTCTCTGAATTATATAGTGATAGAACATAGCAGCAGTACCAGAGGGCGGAATGTTCATGGGATGGAGTATGAACTTTCTGCCTCAGAAGGTGTCACCTAAGCTGCTATTTATTTATTTTTAAATAGAGAATAAAAGTATTACAGCTTTTGTACTGCACTGAAGGTGGTGTCATGGAAAACTTCAGGAAAAATTACTGCTTCAGCTAGCCCCAGAGTGGGAGCACACAAATTAGACTCGTAGGAAATGTTCAGTTCATCATCTTGCTTACCGAGGGCCTGGCTACGACCCTGTTTTTTCTTCCATTGAGTAAAACCTTGCACCAGTTCAAGTCAGAGCTTCTCGGCGTGAGACTTCTTAGCTCGTTGTGGTGGGTGTCACTTATATTATCTATCTGTAGTCGGAGGCATTATGACTATTTCAGGGGAATACTGAGGGTTTTTTCCTCTTTGTGTCAGACAATTTACTGTACATGCTTACAGTTTACTTTACAAAATTATCTGGTTTATTAATTCTCACGGCACCTTGGTGAAACAGCAGTTTTATCTCCTAAGCCTGGCTCTTTACCAGACTCACTTCATCACGTTCGCCTGTTACCTTTTTCCAAATTTATTTGAAGAATACGCTTCTTTTTACAAGCCTCAGTATTCCCCACCTGCAGCAAACCAATAAATTAATAGCAGAGGGAAGAGATCACTGGAAACACAGAAGAGGGATGGGCATCGAGCTGCTTGTACTGTCGGATTTCTGATTCTCTCCTTGCGTCCCTCTGGTTTTTTTCTGTTTTTTTTTTTTTTAAAGATCTTTCAGACATTCCTTTTTGTAGGTGTGTGTATAAAGCACTGACCACGTTGTTACGCAGGGGATGATCCGAGACCTTAATGCACGTGATGCGAGCTGGGAAGCAGCATTGTTTGCCTGAGGTCACACAGATATTTGAAGTTAGATGCAGAATTAGAGCACAGGTGTTTCCTGGCCGGAGGGAGATCCTTCTGAGGTGCTTCAGTGCGATGCATGTTGATATGCCCAGGCTGGTTTTTTCCCAACCCCCCCCCACGGCTGCAGTTCTTAGTCTTTATCAATCTCAGTTTTCATTTATTCTTTTATTAGCCGTAGAAACTGAGAGTCATACTTGCATAGGAATACAGTTCAGGTTCTTGCTGAAAACCATGTGATTGTTTCTAAAAACGGGGCTCAGAAGGTTCCTATTTTAAATCATTAATTAATATTGTGTGGGGAAGGAGTCGCAGTTGTTCAGTGTTAGTGCTACAAGTTTCTGTAAAGCGTTGTTGCACGATCACAGAGCAAAATTTACATTGTTTGGGGGAAAAATACCGATGTTTCCATCTTTCCTATGAGCACATCGGTTGCTCTTTATTGCTTTTTAAATTTGATTTCATTGTAGTGTGGCGAGCTTTTCAATAAACATAGTGGTTTCATTTATATAACACTAGAATTATTGTTAACGCACAGTTTCATACTGCGAATTACGTAGGTAATATTGTGTCCAGTGGGATCCTGTATCACAAAATTTGCATAGTTATAGTGCTAGTGACATCGTATCTCATACAAAGAACCTAAGGACCTGATACAATATCAGTAAAACTGTCTCATAGGTATGATTCAAACAGTTTTATTAGCAACATATGGGGTATGAAGGAGCCACAGAGGGTAGTTTGGAGTGTAAGGGTGCTGGCCTATCTTTTTCAGCCTGTAATTATATCAGTCCTCTTCTATGGCATTATTTGTTGCTGCTCTGGGATTGCTGAAAAATAACTACTAATATGGTGACACAAAGGATCAGAATAAATTATAATTGTTGACTTTACAAGAAATTCATTGGCAAAAAGGCTTACTAGCCTAAGCTCAGATGTCATTTCTGGTTCAGCTTCAGAGCTAAGCCACGTACGCGAAAGCGTATCTTTCAGAAAGTCTTAGGGGGTTCTGGCAACCTTATCCTGTTGTGTTGGGTGCTTTTGTGATCAGACAGATATGAGGAAGAAACTTCGTTTGACTGTGTTTTAGTTTTTAATCTTAAGCTAGAAGAGTGCGCTTAGTTTAATTGATACTAGGCTGTTGAACTCTTGTTCCCCAAAAGGTTCACGGTATAATTAGTTGTCTTCAAATAAAGAGTTTGTCATTTCAATATTTTGACATAAAAAACTAGCAAAAATACAGCTAGAAGACCAAACCTCTCTTCAGTTGTACTTCTTGAAATCATGATATATAGAAAAAACCCAAACCCCTAATTTTTACATGTTATAAAAATTACAAGAGTTTGGAGCTTCTGCTGATTGGCCAGCTGAAGAGCTACGTTTTCTCTATTAGAGAAAAGTACAGTTTGACTACTTCCCTGATAACCTTTTACAACGCTTGAGTTTTTCAAAACACTGGGCTGAGCGACGTCTCTTTTGCAGAAGAGCATGTGTGGGTAATTCGGACTGTTACAGAGACTTTGCTCAGAACTACTTCTGCGCTCCTTTGTTCCACATGGACGTTCAACGTGGAAAAACAAGAGCCTGAGGGGCAGAACTGGTGAAGATGAGGAGATCTGTGAGGATGGGTCATCTGTGTCTCTGCAGTGCTGGGACCTCGGTGCTCCTCCACTGATGCGGAAGCATCTTTTAATCCATTTTTCTCCATTCCCTTTCCATTGTTTCAGTGTAGATCCATACTGCACTTAGAGAAATTTGATCTGGAAGGCTTCCTGAGAATCGTTCATCTCTCTCTTTCAGGTAGGATGAAACTTGATTGAATTGTTCCTGACTTGCTTGACATAATTTGGAATTTAATTGCTAAACTTCTTTCTTAGGGTTCAAGCTCTCAAATCAAGTGAAGATGTATTAAAATCCTAATATTCACTTGCCACACCTCCCAGGGTTCAATGTTGCTTGCTAAGATTTTTCAAGTTAATACTCTGCAAGCTATCAGGGAAAATCCCGAAGCATACTGACTGAGGACAGATTCTTGCCTATTTTCCAAGTTCTGCCATTCTCAGAGCAAACCACTGGTGCTTACTCCCCAAGTGCAGTTTTGTATCCTGGAATGTTCTATGTCTTAGTGGTATAAACTATTTGATATTTCAGCATATTTCCTCTTTTCTTAAATATTACGTGAAAAAAACCTCACTGAAATCAAGATGCATTTCTTGTCAGAGAGGAAAAACTGGCCAGTCTCCTTGGTCTGACCAAATAGATTAATTGCTTGTTTTGATAACCAGTTGGTTACTGATTTGGAATTCCTGTTTCTCTGCTTTCTTCTCTTTCGGAGCAATTTCTGTTTGTGATAGTACCTCATGTCTTGGGAGCTTTTCTGACTTCCACCAGCTTTAGAAGATAATTGCAGGTGATTTTTTGAGCTGTTTCAATTAATTCCCTTGCTCTCCAATAGAAAAAGGCCTCAGACTTTGCCAGTTTGAGTTTGTTTTGAACCGGATCCTGTCATCTGCTTTCTACCTTGTCTCTTTGAAAGTTTGGATTCGAAACTCTGACAAATTCATTGCTGTCGAGAATCTGAAGTTCTTCTGTGAAGACTGAAGCAGAAAAAAACATTAAACCTTATTATTTTGAGAAATAAGTAGAAGCACGTGATCTAACTTTCGATTGAAGTAGACAGGTATCAGCTTTTAGGTGCATAAACATCACAATCTTCTGACCTTTGTATCTAACGCAGCTCATCTGCTGGCTCCAAGGCAACCATCCACAGGGTGAAATGGTCATTTTCAGTGTGTCTTGTAAAGAGTCACCTCTTTCTTAGGCATCGTTAAACATAAAGTACTGTTTTAATGTATTTTTTTTCCCTTTTTAATGTAATCTTGCTTTTTACACACTTTATTATAGCGTTTTCTCCTTTCCCATATCATTTCTTTGTTTGGAATAGAAAGTTCACACCCACTTTGCTAAAGATGGAAAAGAAATGATTTCTGAAATTAAGTATTAAATAAAAAAACTATGTAAACAGATCTGGACATCACATCATATGGACCCAAGAACTGTCTCAGGAGCCTCTAGAACCACTCATGTTAATTGTTACATATCTTGCAAATGTCTTTATTTCAAAGTACTGGAAGACTTCCAAAAAGTTACAGTATTTAAAAGAACAAACACGATGTCGCAGTGGATTTAGCCCAGGACAAAATAAAGTAATGGTTAACTTGGACTTCTGTCAGTGAAGGCTTAAAAGCTAAAAAAAAAAATAATATAACTAATGCTGGTCACTGAGATTTCATGATAGAAGGCTTTGTGAAACAAAGCTGGTGTATTTTAAATTTTTTTTATTCTAATAGGATTGTGTGTCTGGCCTATATCACAGTATTAAACTAATTTCTTTTAAAGCATTAAATGATTGCAACAAAACATTTTGATATAAAAACTTGGATTATATGTAGCTGAGACACAGAAGAGATTAAAAATGTCCGATTGCTTAAAGTACAACTTTGAATGGGACAAAAAAAAAGATCTACATATAGTGAGTCTCCAATGTGTCTGTGGCCCAGTTATGCTTAATCAACAGTTTTGTTGGTGAATTAATTTTTGCTGCTTTATTTTTCAGGTGATGCAAAGAATACTGGAGGAATAAATCCACAGTTAATTATGTAGTTCAGTTATCAAAATACAATAAAGCTGTAGTTGGTACAGAAAACTTGAATTGGGAAACCCCATTTTGGGAGCACAGCCATGATGAAAAGAGGCAGGGAGAGCTGGAGTGGTTTAGCCTTGAGATGAGAAGGTTCAGGAGCACAAACAAATACAGGAAATTCTGTTTAAACACAGGGAGAAGTTTTTTTCCCTGTGAGTGGTCAGAGATTGGAAGAAGTTGCCCAAAGAGGTTGTGGAGTCTCCACCTACGGACTTGATGTGGTCCTGGTGAACCTGCTGTGGCTGATGTTGGTTTGAGCAGAGGGTTTGATCAAGTGAATCTCTGAAGACTCTTCTGGCTGATTCTGTGATTTTGAGGGGAGACTCGGAGGGGTGGTTATCTGTGGTAACTGTGATGCTGTGGCAAAAGGGTTAGTGCAGTCTTTGCGCCTACAAAAGAGATTGTGAACCAGACAAACTCATGAAATCTCGATGTTACCTCACACAGCTCTGCAAGTCTGCCGTTAGTATATTGTCTTGAGTTCTGGAGGGGTGAGGGGTTTTCCTGATATGCTTAGAATGACAGTGGTGGCCATCTCCTGCGGAGAGGACCTTTACCGGCAGGTTGGGTTGATACGGTCTTGGAGGAGAGAGAAGGAGACGGGAGGCTCACCTGCCTCCTTTGCTATAGGATTTGATCAAGTGTGAAGTAAACGAACACACCTGCCCTTGATGATCCATGGGCATAGGTGATTGTGGACTCTTCTGTCTTTTGTGGCTCATGTGTAGTTTGTGTTTTGGTTGTTTTTTTTTTTTTTTCCCCTCCCCCCCAACTTTAAGGAAAGCGTTTTGATGTTGTAGTATTCATTAGTGTTTTTATGAAGCTTCTTAGAAGTTTTTTCAAAATGAAGGTGGTGAAACACTGGCACAGGTTGCCCAGGGAGGTGGTAGAGGCCCCATCACTCCAGACATTCAAGGTCAGGCTTGATGGGGCTCTGAGCAACCTGATGTAGTTAAAGATGTCCCTGCTCACTGTGGGGGAGTTGGACTGGTGACCTTTAGAGGTCCCTTCCAACCCAACACATTCTGTGATCCTAAGAACAGTTGGGAAGTTAGACCTGATGAGCTCATATCCTTTTTTCTTTTCTTCTCCCAGCCCTATTCAGATTTAAGAACAATTAGGAAAATTGCACTTTATCATCCATCTGTTGGACTGAAGCAGATAGAAAGGATGGAGAAAAAGTACTGCTCACCACTGAGATCCATAGACAAGAGTCACAAACTGCTTTGTTGAAGACCTCTAAAGCAGCACAGCCTGGTCCCAGTTTTGGATGCAGGTAATAATACTTGGGATGAATATGATGTATTTCTCAGGTGAAAAAGGAAAAGTGTGTGGTTTGCCCTTTGAGAGGCAGAAAATACAAGACACGGGAATTAAGTGGCTCATGGCCAATAATTCAAAGTAGAATTGGGGTCCTGGGCGTCCTGCTCTTGCGGTATTGTGTCTATTTGTGGGTCTCTGTGTCCATGCACTGCATCATCAGTTGCAGAACAAATTCGTTAGTTGGACTTCATCCTACGCTTCAGGGGATGATGCTCTTAATTGTTTGTAAAGGTGCTAACTTCCGCAAGATCATTAATGGGTAAAGACAAACAACTTATCTCTCCACATGATGCTTGTTTGAGCACACAGCGGGAACTCTAAGGCTGTTGATATGTGCAATCTGAGGACTGACTTTGGTCATCTGTCTTGGTTGTGTGGTGGCACTAACTGGTCCCATAAAAGAACGGGAGACTTGATTGTCTTTTGTGCCCAGCTCAATGGGTACAGGATTCTTAATAGTTGTGGAGGTCTACTAATGATTTTTGCTGTGTCGCCCTGAAACAATGGTACAGTTCACATTGTGCTTCTAGTGTGGGGTAAGTCCTCATGGAGTTCAGTAAGGACAAATGTAGAGTCCTGCATCTGAGAAGGAATAACACCAGGCACCAGGACAGATTAGGGGCTGTCCTGCTGGAAAGCAGCCCCATGGAGAAAGTCCTTGGAGTCCCTGTGGGCAGTGAGTTGTCCCTGGGACAGCACTGTGCCCTTGTGGCCAAGAGGGCCAGTGGGATCCTCGGGGACATTAAGAAAAGTGTGTCCAGCAGGGCTAGGGAGCTTCTCCTGCCCCTCTGCTCTGCCCTGGGGAGACCACACCTGGAATCCTGTGTCCAGTTTTAGGCTCCCCAGTTCCAGAGAGACAGGGACCTACTGGAGAGAGTCCAAGGGAGAGCTACGAGGGTGATCAAGGGACTGAACATATCTCCTGTGAAGAGAGACTGAGAACTGGGGCTGTTCGGCATTGAAAGGAGATGGCTGAGAGGGAACCTTATTAAGGTCCATAAATATCTGAGGGATGGGGGTCAAGAGAAAGGTGCCAGTCTTTTTACGGTGGTGCCCAGCACTAGAACAAGGGTTTAAGTTAGAACGTAGGAAGTTCCACCTCAATAAGAGGAGAAACTTTTTCACTGTGCAGGTGCCGGAGCCCTGGCCCACGCTGCCCAGAGAGGGTGTGGAGTCTCCTGCTCTGGAGACTTTCAAACCCGCCTGGACATGTTCCTGTGTGGCTGCCCTGGGTGACCCTGCTCTGGCAGGGGGCTGGACTAGATGATCTCTAGAGAGGGGGTTGGATCTCTAGAGGTCCCTTCCAACCCTGGACATTCTGTGATTCTCTGACCTAAGAGGTGGGTGGGCCCTGCAGCAAAATAGGAAGAGATCACCAAAAATGTTTGGCCATTTAGATATGTACATTTAGATGTGCGTTTTTTGTTTACCACCCCACCTCCTCACGCCAAAAAAATCACATAGAATTCCACTGTTGAAACTAACGGTAGTTAACAACGAAATGAGAATGCTTTTTTATGCTTTTGGTGGGGAGAATCAGTCATCCTCACAGTAAGAATTTATAAATTTTCAAGTGTGAAAGACCTTTATTTGTGCATTAAAAACAGAATGGAAAACTGATCACTTTTTCTGTGAATTTGCACAAAGAACAATTAACAGAATTTTAAGGGAGAGATCCCTTGAAGACTTAGGGGCTGCACTAAGGGAAGGACTGCAGTGAAAACTCTTAGAAGACAGCAGAGAGCTCAGGTATTTCTTACCTTGTGTTGCTTATGTTGACACACATTTTTTTTCTGGCCTAATTGATTTGTGTATTCGACTCTGAGACATCAGAACTGTGCTAGCACGGCAACTGTAAGTCATAGTAGCATTTTTGGATGTCCCCACAGCCTGGTGATTGTTGGAAGTTTGCACCCTGCTTCCTCTAATTAAGTTTTTATTGGCTTGTATGATGCTTCTCCCTCCTCATCTTGCCATTTCCTGACAGTAGTTTTTTTTATTCCTAGCATCAAGTCTTTTCTTTTTATTTTGGATTCTAGCTGTTGAAATAAGAATATTTTTTTTTTTTTTAAATTATTTGAGGCTTAAAAATACTAAAGCTTAATTGAAGACCAGGACAAGTTCCGAAGTCTTACTTTGGTCTTTTAGGGTGTTATTGCTAAGAGGTTTTTTTAGTTGTTTTTTTTTCCCTCCTGAATTTTGAAAATATAGTGCTTTAAAAATTGGAGGAATGGTGCAAAGCAAAATGATATCCTCTGCTCAAATGGTAGCAGCAATGAGCACAGACTGTTTTGAATCATGTGGTTACTGCCGTGAAGGTGCTTCAGAGACCGAAACCAGAGCCCCTTCTAGCACTTCTATCTGCATACCTGTAATTCGCATCATTTTGTAAAAAGGACTTTACCACACACTTGTGAAACGTGGCTCAAAAGCGTGTGAAACAAATGTCATGTTGCACTTTGGTCCGGAGGTGGCTGAGGTGTGGAGGAAGATTGCTGTATTTTTTCGGAGGTGTAGCATGGGCTTTTCCCATGCAGAAGAAAAGGCAATTGCAGAACACGCGTTGGTGCTTTGTACATACTCATATATGTTTAAACGTAGCCTGATATGTTCTTTTTCTGTTTTTGTTTTTTCTTTTTCTCGACACCTTGAATTTGAATATTATCTACTGGAAATTTCACAGGATGCTGGTAACCAGTTAATAAATATTTTTAGGTGATTTCCAGTATGTACTTTCATTAACTTGCTATTTCAGCATGTTGTAGCAGTATCATCTCTCTCTTTTTTTTTTTTTTTTTTTTTTTTTTTTAAAAAATGAGCCAAACCCAAGGTGGTTACTCTGATGTTGGCTAGGAAACAGTTACATAGGTGCTGGCTAACTCCTGCAAGTGAGCTGCCACTTCATCTGACCAACACGCTTGGTAGGACCAGAATAGCTTTTACAGAAGCACTTTTTAAAATACCAAGTTTCTGTCTTGTTTTGTCCTTTTCTTTTCTTGTTGTTGGTTGGCTGTGGGTGTTTTTTGTTATTGTTTCCTGGGTTTTATTTTTTGCAGGAATAGTATGTTCATATAGCAGGGTAGTTCTAAGCGATGTCTTAGATCTGTATAGGGGCACAGTTACAAACAGTTTAAAAATTTCGTGTAGGATGGGCTTAAAGTATTCCAAATATGGACTCTCTATACACGCACATCCCTCCTCTTAAGGAATATTTAACTTTTTCTTGCTTAGAGACCCTGTAACAGAGGCGCAAGTCTGTAGGAAGCAATATTCTTGCCGAGATCAGGGAGAGGCTTGTTTTGTTCCTCTGTTCTTGAAACAGCCATGGAAAATAAAAGCCTACAGCTTAGAACAGTGGCTTGCTTGCTTGCTTAGAGCAAATATTCAGATTTTAATGAGGTGAGAGGATTCATGGATGGCTTTCGAGGCACAAAGTACTTACCCAAAGCACTGAATAACCTATCAATTTGATTTATTTAAGTGGTCAGAATGAAAATCTGAAGTAGTGTCATTCCTAAGGGTGGACACAGAGAGCTTGTGCAGAACTCTTGATCCTGGTTAACCTAGGGTATAAAAGTTTTGAAATAATACCTGGGTTTGTAGTGCAGTAGCTTTGAAGTATTGAATGAGCTTGTTAGGCCAAGTGGTTCATCTCAGCTGAGAACGCAAACTAAAACCCCTCCCTTCACCTAGGAGGGGAGCCTAAAGAGGGAATAATGACTTAAAATATACTTTTATCTTTGTACTGGAAGAAGGTTGTGTGATTCTTTTTTTTTTAAAAAAACTTTTTATGCAGAAAAAGTACATTTTATGTCGTATTAATTTTTTTGGCAATTTATTTGAAGCCTTAAGAACTCCTGAGTGACTGTGCTGTTCTAAAGGCGTTTGACGGAAGCTAATGGTGTGTTCTGTGGTTGGCAAAGACTTACTGCTTGGTGTTGCTTGGTTGTACTCTGGAAGGTTATTGGCAGCTGAGAGAGTTATGTATTTCTGTATCTTTTGTTAAACTGTAATGAAAATGAAGATATCGTTGTGAAGCTTACAGTTTTGACAGTGCGAATGGCCCTTCGATCTCTGAATGCTGCTGGGTTCTCCATGGAAGTTGAAACCATAAACATTTTATGGCACAAGATGAATTGCTGGGATCCAAACATAAATTTTAGAAAAAGAAAAAAAACCTGAGTGAATGCCTGCATCCTTGAATTTATTGAACTTGAATTGCTGCAGGAAAGAAGAGCCATATGTTATTTTGGTAACTTCTAATGCTTCAGAAGAATATAGACTGCAGGTGACTTGGATCAAATCCTGCAGACATCCTGTGTACAGGAATATAACTTAATTTTAGTAAAACAGGACTTCATGTTCAGCGTGTGTTGTCCAGGCAGTTAAATGATTTTTATCTAAGCTGCCAGATAAGGTATTTCTGTGTATTTAGTCATTGTGGAGGGAAAGTGGAGTCTAAGACTATGGGCCCAAACCACAATCTTTAATTTTCATTTTTGAATAGAAGAGCGCAGAGGGAGAAGGATATTTTTGTGTTCTCTCTTTGAAAAGGAAAACAAGGGAGACTGACATCCTTTTACTTTTTCAGTCAAGTGTCACTCATCCAAAAGTTGTAATAAACAATTCAGAATGGCTACTTACACTTCTTTACAAAAATTGGATGAAAGAGCCTTGCAGATAAGTTAAAGACCACACACACACCAAAAAAAAAAGCTCCCAACTTCATGACTTTAAACTGAGTTAGTTATTTCTTTGAATTGCTTGGGTTTAGTCATGTTGCCATAGGTATCAAAGCTGCTAGCTATTATCATTTCTTTGTAAGGATTTCTGCTTTATTTATATTCACGTTTCCGCAAATCAAAGGCTGGGCCTTCAGACACGGATTGGAAGGTGTGTTGTCTTAAAGATATGCCGAGCTTACCTACACTGAGGCAGCCGAGGTGTTCTGGGTACCTGACACTGGATTTGCATATGGCAGTGACATAATTACATCCCGCGCCTTCCTCGGAAACGTTTATCTTTGGTTGCTAAAGCTTTCTTCTGGCTTTGGTGTTTAATCTCTGTACACGAGATTAAACTACCTCAGATATTGCTCCTCACGACGCTTACAGCTTTCTCGTGGCAGTTGAAAGGACCCTATGTCTTAGCTGCTAGTAAGTTTTAATGATACGTGCTACTCTTAGTGATTTCTGTTCGACTCTGCTTGGCTTTAAATGGAGACATCCACTTTGGGCTCTTTGTAAAAGCCGACGTTAGTAGGTCTTTGATACTTTGGGAGAAATCTGTAGTCCCGAACATGTTGGGAGTGGGAGAAAATCTGAACAGTTGGGTTTCTGCAATGCTTGTAAACAGCTACTTATCTCCAAGTGGGGTACCGGTGATTGTCAGCCTGTGAATAACCAGGATATTTTGCTTCCAGATGTCATGTTGCATCAAGGAATAAATACAAAAACATCATTAAGATATCAGAGATAACAGCGTACAAAAGCCTTATTTTTCCGCGAGCTGAGAACTGGTGGTTTTGGTGTAGCTTCAGGTGCAATTTTGGTGATGTGCCTGCCAAGAACTTAAATGGGAGCCACTCGTCTGCCTAATATTGCTGTCACTCACGGAGATTTCCCCATCACGGAGATGGGGCTGTCCTGTTTCTCTAAGCAGATAGTATCTAAGCAGATAGTCAAGCAATGGAAACACAACTTGAGTAGGGCCTCCAGCTCACTCATGCAAGTGGTGTTGCTGGAACCTGTTGAGCTTCTTGTACCAAAAAAAAAAAAAAGCTCTTTTGGCTATGATGTGTATTGGTTTTACGCTTGCATCTTTTAGTCCTGTATTTTATTTAATATTATTTTGCTAAATAAAAGTTTAGTTTAGTTCTGACTTGAAAGACCAGCTTTAAAGCTGCGTGTCATGACTGATACTCCTTTTGAAGAGTTGACTCTATTTGCAGAATCTCAAAACTGGTTTTAACTAACTTCTTTGCAATGTTTTCTTTCAACTTTTTAAACTCAGTAGCTGTAAACCATGTGTAAAATGTCTTCAGTCTTTGAGTTGCTGTTTTATTTAGCAGCCTGGCATATCTGTGAATCTAAATTAAGAATACAAAAGCCATTTAATGAGGAATAGTTAATAACAAAACATTACAAACAGTATTTGAAGAGACTGTTAGTTTTGCTCAGGAAGTTGTAATTTTCTAGAATTTGTGCTGCCTTATTATTTGTAATATTGAAACTACTCCTTACCAATCGCTTTACAGGAAGAAATGAAAGTAATGTTTACAATTCTGGGAGGAAAATATTGAGTTAGGCTTAGTGGGCCAAATTCTACTTTGAAGTAAAATGGTAAGAACCCAAAGTATTGCTCAGAGCGTCAGTAAACCCAGACTTGATCCTTTGATCAGGATGCTTAAAATCTTAGAAAAGGTGCAGCATAAGAGTTTTGGGAACCAAAGTCAGGACTGCAGTTCTCCAAAATTTATGACTGATGCACCTCAAAACTCGATGTCAGCTGCTCAAAGATGAAAAGAATTTGGAGGTGAGTGTGCAGAGCTACTCCAGTCGTGATGCTGGTTGTACTGGTGGGTGGTGTTCCCCGTCCGTGTCGTGGGGACGGTTTTTACTCTCTCGTTTCAAGGTTGGTTGACTTTTGGTAGTCATTAAGCTGCTTTTTTCCTCTATTGTAGTTGGCTAATTGACCTTAAGTGTCTTCTACTTGAGTAATTACACTTTACCTACTTGAAAATTCTCTCTACAGTCTCTGAATAACAGCCTAGTGGTAACCTTTATTTCTTTTGCTGGCTGTAGCTGTGACATCATGTTTTTGCAGGTTTTAGTTGTCATTTTTCTAAAGGTTTTGGTGTTCAGTGTGTAGGGCTGAAGGAGTCTTATGTTATTGTTGGCTCAGACTCTCAGCTCCGTTTAGGTAGAGGCAAAGTTCACTTTAAATTGACTTCTGGCACCTAGAGAATTTTTAGGTATAGAGGAATAACAAAAACAGGATGAGGAACAAGGTGGCCCAAGGAGATGCACTGAGGTGGGTTATACCTCAGCCACTGGATCAGTTCTTGGGGAGCATAATTTAGAGAAGCCATCGGCTCACTTGGAATTATCGTGTAGTACTTTGTTCCTTTTTCCATGTAGGTTTGACTGTTGGCAGAAGTCGTCTGGATTTGGTATGTCACATTTTTTAGATGTACATTAGAGACAAACTGTATATCATCAAACAAAACTATTAACAGTAAATATTTCTGTTGGTTAACTACAGTGTGTCCTATGCCCTTTAGTACTAGGAAATATTTTAAGGAAAGTAGCAGACAGCTTTTTGTCCTCCAATATTCTCCTACTGTGGCCCAAAAGACCTGCTTTTTTTATGCCATCAGTGTAAAAAGTTATAGTGGATAAATTGTAAGTTTTTTGTTTTTATATCAATAATCATTAAGGTAGACGTTCCAGTAACACTGCATGATCAAGCAATTGCCATAAAATGATACAGACTTACACGTTTGTTTTATAAAGCAGTGATATTTTTATCAAAAAACCGGTCTCCGTGCTAAGTGAAAAGTTAATATGTCTCTTAGTGAACGATATGAAATGACCGGTTTTCAAGTCCCAATTTTGTAACTACCACTTCTTTCCTTAGCGACATCTTCCAGGGGCTGCAGCGTGTTCTCTTGGAATATAAAGCAGTTTGGTAACACTAGAAATGCTTTGGAGTGTATCAGTGAGTCGTTATACTGAAAGACTTCAAGAGGCAATACATTAGGCAGAAAAGCAGTGGTGATACCTGTAGAGCTCGCTGCACGTGCCCTTAAGCAAAAATTAATAATTAGTTGCCTGTATTCCTGTGCAAAGGCTTCACCTTCATGAATTGCAAAGATCGCTGCAATACCAACGCGAGCCCCAAGCTGCTGGAGTTGTTGATGCCCCTTCAGTTTTTAATGTTCCCATAAGATGTTTTGATGGAGGGCATTTAATCCGAAAGGATTTGAGCACCGTAATCGCACCTCCGCTGGTTTCAGCACAAAAGTAAGTGTAGTTCTTCAAAATATTTTAAGTGCTACCTTCCACTTCACTATTAATAACGAACAGTTGGAACACCTGTGAGAATATCTTCGTGTTTTGTTGGCCAAATGCGATTCAGTTGCTTCTGTCACGCTTTGGGGATGGTGGTCATTAAAAGGGTGCTGTGGGACGGAGTGAGAAGTTACTCAGAGCTTGTGGGTACCTGCTCTGCGAATGAATTCACACCCATTCAGATCAGGCCGTTTGCACTTCAGTCAAAAGGAAATATTTGACCGGAATCGACTTTGTCCATCGTTCTGGTACAACAGGTGCCAGTGCTAAATTTCCTAAAATGGCAGTTTTAAGAACTATGTAACTTAAATAATGTAATAATTTAAATAAATGTAAAAAACAAGCGCAGGTTTACACACGATAGATGTTTTTGATTCATTTGTGCTATGCTTTAGAGTAAAGGCTCCCCACAGTTTAGCCATTCTGTTATTGAAGAAGTCTCAGTGTTTCATTGCTTATGCCTGTAAATGTGGCAAAACTGGTTAAAATAATGCAGCAAAAAAATACGGAAACAAGTGGATTTTTGCAGAGCTCCTCTGTGCCGAAGGCTTGCTGACTGGTGGGGTTGTGGCGAGCTGGAGGGTGAGATTGTATTAGCTGAATTTGGAAGGAAGGCAGTAAAACTCTTATTTATTTCTTTTTATCTGGAAGAGGTTAACGTGAAATCTTACCACGGAAACTCCTCGAGTTATCAGGTTTGATTTGTGCTTATCAAAACCCCAAATTTTGCCTTGGGCGTGGTAAGAAACAGGTAACACAGTTCTTTTTGTTCATTTTGGTGAATTAAAATAAGATACTAGAGAGGAAAAAAAAAAAGTAAGATCACATGAGTATATATTACCTGAACCATATAATTTAAGTCTGAGCTATCTCCACTGAATTATAAGAGTGGGAGGAGTTTGTTAGTCACTGCAGAAGGCAAAATGTCAAAATGACTAATTATGCCGTTACAGGGCCAAGGAGATACAGTTAGTTCCTGAGCAGCAGAACAGCTCTTTAAGAACTGGAGTAAGACTATCCCCAATACAAGTATAGCTAATACTATTTTGGTATAATTACATTAGTTGTCATGGTACCGTTTAGGAGATTACATCACACCATTGCTTGCATGGGACAGTGCTGGTGGCTTCGTGTAGGGAGTAAATGTAAAGCTGTGTCATGTTTTTGAATGTTTTGAATTTACCATGTGTTAACATATAATATAAAAAAAAACCCAATATTCTACATGTGCCCAGTCCCGAGAGCTCATGTGGAAGTAGATGCAGCTCTTTGCTTGAGGGAGGCTGGCAGAAACAGACCCAGTGTCTTTTTCTGTTCTATTTTATTTATTTATTTTTTTAAATATAGCTGCTTTAATCAAAGGGTTGAGCACTTTGATTCCAAGCAGCTCCATTGCAGCCATGTGTCTTTCTGGAAAAACAGCCTTTTCTTACAGTGTTTTCAGCCAACTGGCGTTTCACGTTTCACTGATGTGCAGCAGATAAAAATTGGTTTTAGATTACAGGAGGTACTGTATCACACGTTGATAGCATCCGTCACTGTTTGTCGGTAGATCTCCTCCTCTGGTAGTTATTGAGAAGCTTTAATTGTGATCCATTCGTACAAAACGAGTTGATTTCACCTTAAATATTTCTCAAGTGTGCACGTGAGCCGGAGCTTTCCTGCTGGACTTTGTTCTGTCACTTCCCTGCTTCTGGTGTCTGGTTCTTAGGGTGAAATACAGTTACTCTCATCCTTTAAACAAACGTGCAGATTTCACATCTTAATTTTTAGGGGGCTTAATTTCTTGTTTTCAAATATAACTGCTTATTTTCTGACCACTTTAAATGCAGTCAGGGCAACACACTGCTTTAACCTGTCAAATGCACTCCTGATGGAACACCTTAGGTTTCTTAACCCCTCCCAAAAAAGCCCCGACAAAAAACACACGCGCTGAAAAAACCTAAACAAAAAACACAAACCCAACCCAAAAACAGTGAAAGAAAGATTTATTGATGTATCATTAAACGTAGGTGCTGCTGGAAATCCCATAGTTTGCTGGATTTGTTAAAGCTGAACTATCTCTGTAGGCAGAGATGCTTCTGCTTACAGCAAAGATAATACAGCGGTGTGCAACCTCCTTAACCTTTAGACAGAAATAACCAAAAAGTTGATGTAGAGGGGTGCTGTGGTTTGCATACACAAAACATAAATTGAATGAGCATAGCTGATACCTTGGATAGCTTCAACGGCGATCATGCTTGTGGCAGTTCTGTAAGAAAAGGGTATTTTCACAACTGTGAAATGTGGAGAAATGCACTTGATGTAGAGTCCCACCCAAACCCGATAAACAGGGATATATTTTTATTTTTTTTCTTCTCTGAGAGGTGAGCAGTTGCTGCACAGTGTTACTACTGCTGTGATAGTTGATTCATCCCTTTGCTATGCAAATTTTAAGTATACAAGGATTCAGTACTTTTATTTAAGAAATATGCCTGCAGGCTGTATTGGTAGGCTTTAGGGAGATATCTGGTTTGGTGTGAAATAAATAGTTGTTCAAAGATCACATGAATTTTTGCCTTAGAAGATGAAAAGTGACGCTGTGAGTGTTTCGAGAGCACCCCCCTGTACCCAGCGTGCGAGCTTGCCTCTTGGTTTTGGTTTTTCGAAGAAACCTCACGGAAAATCACTGAGCTGCAGGCCAGGGTGGGGAAGAGGATGTGTCACCTTCAAAACCTCAGAACTGGGAGTTGAAATTCAGACACCAACCTCTGCAGGTTTGAGCCCTGGAGTGAATGCTTGCTGGTCCTGGTTGAGGGAGCTATTGCTTTTACTTAAATTCATCTTCAGACTGTTTGAGTTTTTAATGAATGGATTTAAATGCCATCATTCAGGTTTTTGTGTAAGTCATAGGTGTCCAAGTTTGCATATTTTGAGTGAAACAGGAGGGGAAAAAACATATCTGAAAGCATCTGAGTGAGAGAATGCTTCGGTGCTTGCAATTGATGTTGAAGATTTGTCTGGCTGAAGAAAACAAAGCGTTGGCTTAAAAGCTCTTTGCTGCCTAATGCGGGACACGTTTTAATACGCGATTGCAAAAGGTAGTACCAGAATAAAACTGAGGTTGTAAAGTACCTATCAGGTTAAGACCAGTCTCTTTTTTGTGTTACTGTCAAAAACATTGATCAACTCTACTTCAGTATGAAATTTGCTCTTGGTGCAGTTTTCTTACCCTTTCTCTCTCTCTCATCCAGCAGCAACATCCTTTCTGCGGTCGTTTCTCTTCTGCTGCAAAGATACAACAGGTTTTGTAAACATTTATTCCTTTTCTATGAATAACTTTCTCTAGGTTTATCTAACTGTCACAGGGACTTCTATGCTTTAATGGTCGAAACTAAATAAATTAACTTGCTGGTTACTTGTCAGTACTTTAAAACATCCCAGAAGTTTGAAGTCCTGAAATCATGTTTCCTCTGCACACCTGGGTAACTTCCACTGACATTAAGAGTCCTGGTGCTGCTTGTTACACTGATTTAAACAGAATTCATAGAAGTAAAGTGCAGCTCTCTAGGTGAGGCGACAGCCGCCTTCCCTGTGTGTGCTGCCTCGTCTGTCCTTTTCATACTTCCCCAAAATGTGCTCCCGTGCTCTAAATTTCTCATTTTTAATTCTGCCCTATTGCTTTCATTGAGAGGGATTAGTAAAGATAAATCTTTACTTTTGTAGCATTAACATCAGCTTATATATGTCATATTTGTCTCCTAGTTAAACTAAATACTGTTTCCCCTCCTCCCCCCTCCCTCACGCTTTGTTGGAGAGAACTAGTCTACCTAGAACTTGGCACTGTTTCCAGTGAGGAAAAAGCTGTTGTATAGTTTATATTTTCAAAAATTTGCTTTTTATGCTGTTTACATTTCCCGATTGCACGGACGTGCGGGGACACAGGTATGGGTGGGGACCCCGTCTTGGTGCTCTGATGGTAGTTCTGGGTGAAGGCACGGCTGCAGCTGAAGCCATCCCTTCTCAGGTAGCCTCAACCATGGCCTCGCGTGGCTGCCAGAGAATTCGGCGTGGAGGCCATTAAAACCATTCAGTTGGGGTTCTTTGTCAGAAGAAATGATGCACTTCATCTGCTGCTGACACCTCACAGAGGAACAGGAGTCCAATACCCATCAGGTGTGCGTGGTGGAGCTTCGAGGAGAAGGCAGCGCGTGGGCAGGCGAAGCGTGAGGGGCGATACGTGCCTGAATGCACACCGATGTGCTGCCTTCCTCGCGAATTTGTAACTTTTTTTTTTCTTCGTGTTTCATCTAGAAGCAGACAGATGAAGGAGCAAATCAAATGTTTTGCGGGAAGTGTCTGGAGGAGTCCTCCCAGGCCTGTTTTCATCATGTTTCCAAAACCTTTGGCCAGACTTCTGAAAAGCAGGAGATCTGGCAGGCTCCGGGATGGGGAAGGAGCGAGGTGCCTGGCAGCTCTGCCTGGGCGTAACGGCAGCCTCCTGTGATCCGAAGGAGATTGTCTAATTCTTCTGCAAAAGTTTTTTCAAAGTCCTAAGTTGGTCAGTGACACTCCGTCGTAAAAATAAATAAATAAAAATAATCACTTGTTTGAAATGGAAACACATTGTCAAACAGCATGAATGAAACCTGACCTGTGTATCCTGGCCAGTCCGGATCTGCTTTACTGCATTTTTCTGTTACAACAACAAAAGGCAGTATTTTTATTATTTGTAAGAGATGTTATCTTGCATAAAAGCTGCCTGTCTGCATCATGGACCATGCATGTGAGAGCTGATGCTTTCTGCTGTTGCTTGCCTTCAGTTACAGATTTTTTTTTTTATCATTTACATACTCGATTCCCATGCCTGCCTTCAGATTTTATCTGCTCTGACAACAAGTACACAGATAACTGCTAAAATAAGAAGGTACCAGAAAATTTGGGAGTCCTTTTTGTTTCTGAACTTGACAAAATTGTTATACTTCCATTTCTATACTCTGGTTTTCTTAGGTAGTGATTTCCTCCTTGTATGTAAGTAATGCTTTTAGCAGCAAGGGTTCTTTGAACTGTCATTTCGTACTGCTTGAAGTTAATTACTAGAAAACTGGGGTTTTCTTTTTTTCCCCCTTTTTTTTATATTAGCCACTTTCATATAAAATATCTCTCTTGGCTGAGGATGTCACTGTGAGGTAGGAATAACTACGGTAAACTGAAGAACAGAGCACTTGAGCCTTTGATCATGTGAAAATGTAAGCATGTGTTGAACTTTACACTTGAGCATTCCCACTGGCTGTACAGGGCTTACCCAGCCAGATTTCAAGGGTCCCTGGCTTGATAGAGATTTGAGAAGTCCTCAGCAGGCTCGACAGTAAAACCCAGATATCCCATCAAGCCAGGGTGCTTTAAGTCTTTGCTCAGACTGCTTAGGCACAGACTGAAGGAGATAATATATTTTTAGCTTGTACATTCAAAGGAACCTTTCAATTAAAGGAGTTCTTGACAATTTGAAGCACTCTGTTGTTGCAGTGTTTGCGCTGAATGATGAGGAGCAGTGTGATTTCGATTTTTCTTTCAGGCTGGAGGAAAACTTTATCCTATTTACATTGTTGCAGTTTAAAGCATCAAATGGTGTTGTTTTTATTTACTGTTCTTGGTAGTTTCTCTGAAATGATAGGGAAAACAGGACCCTTATCCCTTAGTATTATGAGTAGAAAACCAAACACATCAGCGTTGATATAGCAGGAGGCTGCTTTCAAAATAATTGCAGAGCTTGATCTGATTTTTGTGATTTAATGACTTGCGATGTGTGAAGCCGTGTAGACTTGCATAAGGCTTTTTTTCCTCCTATTGGAGGCAATCAATCACAAACCTTGAAATAATTATGTATTTTTATTCTTTTTCTCAATTGGAAGAGAAAATAAGAGTCACAACTCAAGAAGGGAGGATGCTGGTGTTAAAGAATATGGGATCATAGGATAATTCAGATTTGAAGAGATCTTTGGAGACCAACCTCCTGCTCAAAGCAAAGCTGGCTGTGAGCTTGTGTTACCTATATCCAACAGAGTATGTAATTTTGGAATACTTGAGTATTACATGATCTTTTTCTGTAGTGTCTGTATTTAATCTAGTGCAACTTTTGAGTTTACACTGAGGGATATGACTCACAGGGCTGTCATACTCCTTTGCCTTATAAAATGTACTTCAGCTGATTTTTGTCAAGATTTGGATTGTGTGCAATCAGAAGTCAGGCTGGTACCTCCCAAGTATAGCAAGTATCTTCTTGGACTGTGTTCTGAGATTATATGTAAAATACAGCAGGATTTATGTTTTTCCTTAGTGCTAACAATGCCTTCAGTTTAGACTTTTTTTTTGTGTGTGTGTAGTCTGCAAAGGTTTAGTTAGTTTAATAGTTACTATGGAATACTTAGAAGTGTGTCCATTTTGCAAAGAATTGAAAGAGGCGTTTGAGGTGTTAGTTTTTTTTTCTGTTGGCATTTGAAAAGCAGAAAAAAGTGACTACTACAACAGAATTTTATTAATGAATGATTTATGCTGGTTCCAGCTGTGACCATGTGATTAGTCCTTCACTCAGCGACAATGAGTATTTTCTTTCTGCTTTTATTTGATTTCCAAGAATGTGTCATCTGTTACATAAACTGCTGCCAGTATACCCCATGTAAACTGGTATTTTTTATTTCCCTGAAGCAGAAGATGAATACTCACCCGTATCCTTCTGGAAATACTGTTTTAAATGAATTGGGAATTTTATTGACTAGATCTGATTCAGCATGCCAAAATCATAAAGCTGAAAATATTTATTAAACGCACTAGACTGGAGGATGCCTGCTTCCCTGGTAGTGCAAAAGATAAGATTATTTTCACTTTTATATTTCTATCTTAATATTTTATTACAGCAATACAATGTGTTGTAGAGGTGGACAAGCCTGCAGATTGAAATGTGGATAGTCCAGATTGTTCCTTTCCCTCGACCATATGGTGTAGTTCTAAAAGCCTTTTGTACGCTGTCTGTTCAGTTAATTGTAAACTCGGTCTTTAACGTACCTTAAAAAATGAGATATATGTGAGCTAAAAGTCACTATATCTGCTGATAAGTAAAGTTTGCTGAAACATATCTAAATTTTTAGTCCTGTTCTCTCGGTAGATTTTCTTTCTGTGTGAATTTGGAAAGTCTTTCATCGTTTCTTGGTAATGATGTGAGTCCGTGTGTGTGGAGGGACAGGTTTTTCTATTTCCTCCTTGGGAACGGGGAGGGAGGGAGTAGATTTGAGTATATAATGAACGTTTTATAATATTTTTGCTTGGCAGACAGCTCTGCCAGTGGGTGATGTGCAGGAACATCGAAGATTTCTGACAGATGGATGGTAGGACTGCTAATACACCTACACACGTTTCAGCGTCTGATGTTCCCGGTGTTTCTCTGATGCCTGAGAAGCTTGTGCTCACGCTTTGGTCTGATGTTGCCCGGTGCGGGCCTTTAGAAGAGCAGAACCAAGTCTCGTTCTGTTTTCTCACATGCCACAGAAAAGGTAATTTACTACAGTTGTCGCAGAGCTGAGCTTTTATTACAGAGGCAAACACTTTTTTATATAATAGGGAGTTAAAAATTAATTGTTAGGGAGTTTCAGAAGTGGTTTCATTTTCTCTTGTCTCACCATAAGAAGATATTTGGGAAAAAGTGGACATTTTCAGTGAAGATTAGGGTTGATACACCTAAAGGATAAAAAATAAAAGAATATGAATCTTGCTGAAGCTGATTTTCTGTGAGTTCCAACCTGGTTTTGGAGTTTTTGCTCCTGTGTGACAGATCCTGTGGTAGGCAAGACTTACATTATTCATTGCTTTGGAGATAAAAATTCACTAAAATTTAAAAAAAAAAAAAAAGGGAAAGCCAGAACATTGGGAATCAAGCAAGAAATAAATGACAGTAGTGGAGAGTGAGACTAATGTGCTGTGAGTGGCCTCTCATAATGAAACTTATTGATCTGTACTGCATATCTGACATTTTCAAAGGATTTCAGATACTTCTATCATGAGCTGAATGCAAAGGAATGGGTAACCTTAGGGGATATTGGAAAGGAAAAAAAGCAACTTTGCCTACAGAGATTAAATAAAATAACTCTTGACCTTTATTACATGTCCAGAAGTGGAGAGTTGTAGAAGCACTCAGAAGGAACAGAGTGGCTCTGTGTGGCTGCAGAACCAGATACAGCTCCTGCTCGGCTGACGTATGTTTGGGGTGATGCCACGTACACTGACTGGTCCATACACTGAAACAAGACCCCAGCTTGATTACTGTGTCCAGCTCTGGTGTCCCCACCATAAGAGGGACGTAGATCTGTTGGAACGAGTCCAGAGGAGGCCACAAAGATGATCCAGGGGCTGGAGCACCTCTGCTGCGAGGACAGGCTGCGGGAGCTGGGGTTGTTCAGCTGGAGAAGAGAAGACTCTGGGGAGACCTTATCACTGCCTGCAGTGCCTGAAGGGAACCTACAGGAAGGCTGAGGAGGGACTTCTTACAAGAGTGTCCACTGATAGGACAAGGGGAAATGGGTTTAAATTGAAGGAGAATAGATTTAGATTGGATTTTAGGAAGAAATTCTTCAGTCTGAGGGTGGCAAGACTCTGGAATAAATTGTTCAGAGAAGTGGTTGCTCCCTCCCTGGAGATGTTCAAGGCCAGGTTGGATGAGCCTTGAGCAACCTGGTCTAGTTAAGGGTATTCCTGCCCATGGCAGAGAGGTTGGATTAGATGATTTCTAAGCTCCCTTCCAACCTAAGGCATTCTGTGATTCTATGATCTTACTCTTATTGTGTACTTTGTGTACTTTTTTTTTTTTCCATGAAATCGGTGGGAGCAAAAAGTATCTGTGGGCAGAACTCTTGCTCCTTGCAATCTAGCTAGTTCTGAAGCTTTGAAATGCAAGAAACCACACTTTGAGTCACCGTCTCTGGAGATGTTTTAAGAGACGAGTAGATATTGTGCTGAGGAACGTGGTTTAGTGGTGTTGATAGTGCTGGGACAGAGGTTCTACTCGAGCTTGAAGGTCCCTTCCAACTGAAGCTGTTCTATGATTCTATAAGAATCCAGCTGTAATTTTGAGAGCTGAAAGAGAAAACGGTGACTGAACATTTGTTGCAGCTTCCATATGATGAGAGCAGCTCTCAAACCCTGCGAGTTGCACTTGCAGAGAGGATATGAATAGCCAAGGTACTTATTTTTACCATGTATGCTGGCAAATGTAGGCTCACTTCATTAGAGCAAGCAGTACAAACAAGATGTGCTAACTTGTATGCTTTTAGAAAAAAAAGACCTAAAGTAACTTTCCTTGCTGATTCCAAAACCAGAGGAATAAAAAAGTCATAGAGAATCATATAGCTTCAACAAAAATGTAACAATCTGTCAAAAAAAAAAAATCTTTAATCTACTTGTGTTTTTAATAGCTGTTTCTTTAACTAAAGTTGTGTGTCTGTTCTGAAACAGTTATTAACAATGCCTGCGTAGTTTGTAAAAATAGAGTTGGATTTGTGTGAATACACAAAATTCTTTGGCTGATTTTGAGGATTGCAACTCTTTTAGCAAGTCTGTACAGAGAAAAAATGCATTTTTAAAAGTGAGCCTGAACTCATCCTTCTTGGGCTAATTGAAAACATTGTTGAAGTAGCTTTACCTGCCTGTATGTGGCAGTCTGGTTCGTGGTGATACAGAGATATTTGTGGATACATGTGAGATGTGTTCAGGGTCTCAACTTGTAGTGCTCACAGCAGAGGACATGGACAGAAGGTAGGAGAAAGGAGTGTAGAAGACCAAAGGTTGAAACAAGCTTAGAGGAGCATGTACAGAATAGGTGTAGAAGAGTGTTGGTAGACTTATTCATAGAATCATAGAATGGCTAAGGTTGGAAGGGACCTCGAAGATCATCTAATTCAACCCCTCTGCTGTGGGCAGGGACACTTCTCTCCGAGTAGCCCAGGTTGCTCAGAGCCCCATCCAACCTGGCCTTGAACACTTCAAGGGATGGGGCATCCACAACCCCCTTGGGCAACCTATGCCAGTTCTTTACCACTCTCATGATGAAGAATTTTGCTGTGGGCTCCAGAACTGGACGCCGCACTCCAGGGGGGGCCTGCAGTGAGAGAGTGAGAGAATCCCCTCTCTCACCCTACTGGTCACACTCCTTTGGATGCAGCCCAGGACACGGTTCGCTTTTCGGGCTGCAAGTGCGCAATCAGGGGGTGGAGAGGAGAGAAAAGGAACAAAAGGTTGGAGAGCCTGGAAAGAGCGTGTTTGATCAATTCAACAATGCATCTTTGGCAAGATATTCAAAGCTCTTCCTTTCTTCTGCTGGGAAATTGAGCTGGGCCAAGTAAGTCTGATGAGAAGAATGGGGTGAAATGAGCCTTGGAAGGGGGGAGGGAGGGTGGGAATTCAGAAGGGAAGAGGAAATCTTTGGATTTGAGGTGATGAGATGGCAGGAGGAAGAGAGAGCTTGTTTGTAAAGGTGTTTGAGAGAATTTGATGAGTGGTAAGGGGTTGACAGGCAGGGCAGCGAGACTGTAGATGAGGCCAAGAAAGCTGCAACAGCGAAGAAAGAACTGTGCTGGAATTGGAGACTTCCTACTGAGGAATGAAGTGTGATGGAGAAAGAGGAGAACATTTGAGGTTGTAGAGCTTTCAGATAGGACGTGGTGGACATTTCTATACATAGCAAAAAAAAAAATTGCAAGTTTGTCTCATCGTGGTGGTAGTTGATAACACTAAATCTATCCTTTGTAGATTTTACAGCTTCATTGAGGAAGTTTGAAGAAGAAAAAAAGGTAATGTAGGAGTATGACAGGATGTAATTAGAAAAGAAGGCGAAATGATTAGAGAAGAAGGTAAAAGAATAGGAAACAAACCAGAAGATGTTAAGAAACATAAATGAAAAGAGGAAATCGAGGCTTCAGTCACATGAGAAACAATTCATATGGTTTCAAGAAGTGTGGATTTCCTTTTGAAGATGGAATTCATCAGCTGATCAGATGAAGAATGATATTAATAGAGGACACAAAATTTTGTCTTGTTTTCAGCTCAAAAAAATTTAATAAGATAATGAAAGTGGAGTCTGGGTAAAATATGGATTTGCCTATGCTTTCTCGAAAGGGCTCATGCTGACACTGTTGCTCAGAATATTTTTTCGCGTGTGGCAAAATGGCAAGTAAATAAGACATAGGAGTTGCTGCTCCTTTCTTCTGCTCTTGGCTTTACTATAAAATTGCTGTTCGAAGATTGTGCAAATCACAATTTTTAATTCAAGGTTTCTCATCTGTAAAGTAGAGATAACAATACCTACCTACCTCACAGGAGCGTTGTGAGCTTTAATTAATGTTTGTTAAGCTCCTCAGCATTTTTGGATGAAAGGAGATAAATGAAACCTCTTGTGTTAATAATGGGAAAACACCAGGCAGAAGATGTTTTAAGATTCTGGGGATGGAAGGAGGAGACAGAGCAGTTATATTTTGTTTTTTAAAGCATATTGAAAAAAAAAAATTGAAAATGTTTGGTTAGAAGTTACATAATTATTAGGCTTATTTATCGAATCCGAGCATTTTCTTACCTTGTAATTTGAACATGTACATAGATCTAGTGTTTTGTTAAGATAGTTTACTACTGCTTTGTCTTTGAAAAGTTGAATAAATCGTCTATGTTCCCTTTTTGCCTCCAATGTAAAATGAATTCTCTATAGTCTATCTACATTTGCACAACCCAACCAAATATTTCTCTGTCATTAAACACTGTGTCAGGCTTTCTGGAAGGGCTGAGGTGCTGTATTTAGCGGTCATAGACTTAGGAATAAGTCAGCAGGTGACAATAATAGTAACAAATATATGAAATTCTTCTTATGTGTGAATATATGTCTGCAATATAGTTTAAGAACCCAGTAATTTGTTCAGGAGACAAGCTTTGAGAAAGTTGTTGACAAAAGTAATTGAGTCAACCAGTGTAGAGCGATTAAAAAAAATCAGTGGGGGGGATTAGCCTCGCTAAACCTTATTTCTGAAGCTTTTTTTTTCCTGTTCGAATAGGAAATAGTCAAAATAACCTTTCCAGTTGCACTCAGAGGAAAGGCTGTGCATGTTCGCCAGCGAGTTTCTTAGAATCGACGGTGCCTGTAGACACAAACTTCACAGACTTGGTGGTATGTCAGCAACATCCCAGGTGTCATTAGAAATGGCAGCAGTGTGTAAGTAGTATTTGTAAATAGGCCTAAACACGTGAAATGCTTTGTGTTTGTTAGTCGACCGTTACGCACCTTCAGCCCGCCGAAGCCTAGAGCTTGCTTGAGTAGCTTGTGCGAGTTGAATGCACGCTAAATATCAAGTGACGTTACACAGCTTGTAAAGAAAAGCAGCTTTAGAGAAAGAAAAGCAGACTTTCTTTTCTCTGAGTCATTCCATTAATGCCCAAGAAAACTCTTCCATGAGTGTTAAGAAACCAAGTGTCTATAGACTCTAGGAAAAAAACCAATTATGGATCTCTCTTGTCCATACTCATTCAGAGATTCAGCGGGAAGGCAGAGTGCTGCAGCTCTGAAGAGTAGCTTGAATCATCTTGCATGAATATTGCCTTCTCCAAGGATATTGGCATGCAAAACAGATTTTTGTTCATCTTGGCGCGTTTTGAATGCACCTCACAAATGGATTCTTAACCACTTCACAGTGAACAGGCAGAGTTTGCATTAGGTTATCTTCAGAGGAAGCGAACGAAGGCGTGATTGATGCAGATCAGTGGAAGCAACTCCTTTTCTCAGACTTCGGTTTGTACCGCTTAACTCGGGTCCCCTCTCTGTGTTGTTTGTCTTCGAGTGTGGGACTAAACCAGTTTCATATGGCACCTTCTGGTATCTACAGCTAATCTCTGTTGGACCAACCTTTTACCAGTGAAGGGAAGATCAGATCTGAAAAGGTTCAGAAAAATATGAATCATTTACCCTGTAATAAGATAAGACCCATCTAACACCTCTCTTAGATTCAGATCCATTTTGCGAACGTGATTTTTAAAAACCTCAACCTTAAATAGATAACTGAAGATATATTTAACAATATCTCCAACAGCAAAGCACTTTTTTGCCTTTTTTTCCCCTTAAAAATAGCCAAGTACAGCCACCAACCCAGGACAGCAAAAATGTGGCGTCTTTATTTTCCACTTCAGGTAAGGATGTGTTGACTTCCCTGGTTCATAGAGTAACTTTCAGTACAGCACCAGTAAAATCCACTTAAATAAAGCCAAGTGCTCTTTGCTTGAGCTTTTGCAGACTACTGAGGCTTCATTGCTCGGCAGAGTGTGTTTATTACATTGCTTGGAAGAAGGTACAGCTGTTAAGGGTAGAAATTTATGAAGGTGAAAAGGGTTCACAATCTTCCTTTTTCTTTTGTCAGCTGGAAGGCAATGCTAAGAAACTTCTTTAAAACTGCCTTATTTCATTGGAAGCCAGAAAGAATTTAAAATTGTTTTCAAAATTTTAATTGATATAAACGATTCTCCTTCACTGTTACAGTTTGTTGTGTGACTTTGATTAGAATTAGAAAAACTTCTTGCCTATTAATGTTGTTTGTTGGGTTTGAAAGCCTGCAGGGCAAAAAGGTTCATGTCTTTCGTGTAGAGCAGCAACGAGTGCTGTGGATTTCACAGGAGCGCTGGCAAGTCCGTGTTTTCTGTTGAGCAGTTGCTAAGACTGTTTTGAGGCCTGATGAGTACCTTTGTGATTTCTCAGTATCTTCAGCTTCATAATTCTTTTTATATGAAAAAAATCCCAAACCGTAATGTGAAACATTTTTTTTAGCTTTGCTTTGAGTCTGATTGCATTTCGAAGACTCAGGTAAAAACTGCCTTTTTAAGGGGTATTTCCAAGCTCTCCATATGCTACTGTTTGTTCTTCAGGCCTCTAAGAGCTGTTTGTGAACGCTTGGTATTTCCAAAAATTACCCAATGGGCAGGATAACTTAAAACTTTAGTACGAGTCAGAACAGATCTTGAACTTGGTGGTGAAACTTTGAAATGAAGAAGTGGGATTATTGAGCACAGACCTTGTGTGCATGAGGTGCAAATGGTTTCTCATGTTGGCCTGCGTTTACTGTATCGTCAGCATCAGTAAGAGCAGCAGCTCTTAGAGCCAGCTCAACTTTAAATAGTTAGGATCTTTCAGTAATGACCTTCAAATAGTTTCCTCAGCTCTGAGCTCTGCAGCGAAGATGTTTCTCCAGCAGTCATGGCCGTGATGAACCATATGTAACGTTCTCAGTGTTGTAGCAGTTTGCAGGAGGAGCAGTTGGGTTCTGCGCTGCACGTTCCCTGGTGGCTCACGGCATCATTTTGATTTTGTTGTACAGGTCTTTTGATTTTTTGATAAGGGTTTTTACGTTTTAGGAGGAAAGTTTTAAAAATGTGGCCAGTTGACTCAGGCAGGGAAAATGCTATTCAGACTGCTTGAGTTTTTTGTTTTTGTTTTTTTTTTCTTTAGATAGGTGAAATGACTCTCAAATGACACCAAACTGAAATCCTAAGTGAGTTTTACTACTATCTTTGTGATTTATAATGGAGTAAAATAAAAAGAAGACCCTGGGTTTTAACTCTTTTTGTTAGAGACTACAATGCAGATTGTGTGCTATAGCCAGCTTTTGTTTGGTACAACAAAAGCAAAGTTTTTAAGGCACAGGCTTTCTGATGGTGGGCATTTTAATGAAACTTTTCTAATATCAGCCATCTGATAATCTTCAAGGAAAAAAATTTACATCTTGATGCCCTCTGTACGTGTCCTTGCCTTGCTGTTATCTGTGCCAGTGCTAAAAGGGCCATGCTCTGTTAGGGTCTCCCCCTGACATTATTATTTGTTCTTTTCTGCAATATCTGTTTGAAAAACATCAGCTCATGAACCTCAACTTGTTTACAAAATAGCCAAGATAACCTTCGAAAGCAGATTGTTTTGAGATTCTTGTATATGTCTTTTATCCCTTGAAAAAAATAAAAAAAAAATCCCAAAATGCTCACCATTTCAACTGACAGATGATAACAGAGGTTTTTAAATCATGGCAGTATTTTTCAGCTTTCTGCCATGTATCCATAGATACTTCCCAGTGGAGGAGGCAGACCCCTTTGCGTTTTCATACTTGCAAAGTACAATAAAATGTATGAATATCCTTCTCTTCATTGCTTTAAGCAAATCCTTGGAAGTGTTTTGCAGACTCTGCAGACAACGGAATGGAAACAAGTGACTTAAGCCATTAAATTTTTGCTATTCTTGGGTCAGCAGAGATGTTGGGGAACACTTGCAGTGAGCTGTCAGAAAGCACTTTGGCCCTACTCTGGAGCCTTTAATATTTCCTATAACCCTTTCAGAGGACGTAGTCAAAACTTTGTGGGGAAATTACTTACAGACAGCATGATGCTGCAGCACTAAATAAAACTGGCAACTCTCATCGTGCTAGACTTATAAATTGATGTGGATAACATATCTTCTGTATGTCAAGTTGGAAATTGATGTAAATATTCTTAAAATAGAAAAATACGGTTAGTGCTGTAAAAAGTTCTCCTTCAGTGTTGTGTGATGTTTACTGTTGAATCTGAGAGCTTTCAAGTGGTTTCTGCGAGAGATAACGTGATGCTGACTGCACAGAAGTTCGAGATGTGTTTCAGTTCTCATAGATACACAGTATGGAGTTTTGTTCCAGCTCTCTCCTGAGAAGACAGACAAGTGGAAGACTAAAAAACTGTTTAATATCTTGAATTCTAGTACTTAATAGTTAAGGACTTCTTATTTTTTTGTGTGTAGGTAACTTTGTAACCTTGAGGTCACTTCATGAGTTGCAAGACTGTCGTTTCCAAACCGTTGTATGGATCTGATCCTTAAATGTTGCTTCTTACAAATAACCCAAAACCTGGTGATTTATTCCCTTCACTTCGGGAAGGGCTTCCTAGCTTGACGAAAATGGCCATGATTATCATTTTGAATTTCTTGAGTTGCAGGTCTTTAGGAGAATGACATGGCAGATACCTTTGGCAACCGCTTTTGGAGTCTGTTTTTTGTCGTGATTGAGTTTCATTCCGAAGTAACCTGACTGGCGTGTGTTCTGAAGTTCACATATCTGCCCTCTGGTAAAACTCCTCCGTGTGGGACTCTGCCCAGATTTCACAGTTGAACTCGATTTGACAGTAGATCTCTCATCCCTTGTTGACTCAAGGGGTGACTGGAGATGCAGATCCTTTCATCACATATTCAAATGGGGAGTCTCTGACTGTAAAATAAAATCTGACTTGTGCCCACTCAAAAGTTGCTGCCAGACTTCTGAGACTACCAAGCCCAATGTTGAAATTAATGTTTAAATTAACTCTTGTGATTCCAGCTTTTATACAAGAGGAGCGTATTAAGTGCTAAATCTCAAGTTTTGATTCTACGAGAATGATTCGCTCTTCTTCATGTAAGCTTTTCCTACTTAACGTTTACTGTAGGAAAAAATCCTACCTTTTAATGTAGGATGGTGCTATTATCTGATGAAACAGTTAATGGCATCTCCTAACAAGTATTTTGTCTTTTAGTCAGTTAACTAATATGAACCATAGACTAAGTCTTTCAGATTAAATTACTTAAAATACGTACAAGGCATTTTTTCAAGTGTGTATATATATATATGCTCTTAAATTGGCTATGAGTGCAGGTTGTAACGCTTACCATTCTATACAGAAACTGGTCTGAAGCCCAGAATGTGTGGAACACATTTCTCATCGTATTCCTCATAAATTGGAGGAATTTCAAAATGCCAGCCCATTATTACCGGGCTGGTGCTTTTTCTATAATAGAGAACTAGCAACTAATATGTCTCCTGTCAAGTTTAAAAATAGCACTACATCTCCCATTACCACACCTATTAGTTCCCTATCCACTTGGAGATATTCTAAATCAAGTATCGTTCATCTATTTAAACCTAATGTGAGCCTTCAAGATCATCAATATTATCAAATTCCTAAGAACAGGTACAGCACGGGAAGAGATGAGGCTTGTAAACAGTCTAGCTTTCAAGCACTGTAAACACAGTCCAAATATGTTGGATAAAACCAGCGTGCCATTAACTACACGAGCAGTCTCTGTTAAAGTAAGTTATCATTATTCCAGGCTTTTGAATTCCATGGCAAATGGGAGCTTATAATTAACTGTTCAATCAGAGTTACTAGTTTTCTATCAATTACAGTTGCTAACCTTGCATTTTCAGGTTATGCTCTCATATTAGATCTGCACTGGTTTTTTTTCCCCTCAAAAAATTCCTGTTACTGGCTGAGGAGCTACTCAAAATGCTACTAGAACTTATTCTAAATATAATTGATTGTTTCTGTCCTGCAGCATGCTTGTCAGCTTCTATGAACCTATTGGGACTGTTAAAGGGAGGCTGTAGTTGCTTCCCTGGCAGAGCGTGGCCTTGGTTCTCGTCTTTTTCGCCTTTTATTTTGGCTTAGAAATCAAGAAAACTTTTCCCTCAATAACTACTAAAAATGACTCGGTTAATTTGAACTCAGAAAAATAGTTTACAGACTGTTTAGTATCCCTGCTCTGAGTAGTATTTGGGCTGACGTGGGTGTTGGTCTCTTCTCCCAAGTTACTAGTGATATAGGACAAGAGGAAATGTCCTTAAGTTGCACCAGGGGAGGTTTAGATTAGATATTTAGAATAAAATCTTTGCCCAAAGAGTGGTGAAGCATTGGAACAGGCTGCCCAGGGAAGTGGTGGGGTTGCCATCCCTCGAGGTGTTTGCAAACGTGGCTCTTCAGGATATAGTTTAGTGGTCAGGGGAGTGTTGGGCTGTTGGTTGGACTAGATCGTAGAATCCTAGAATGGCCTAGGCTGGAAGGGACCTTAGAGATCATCTAGTCCAACCTCCCTGTCATGGGCAGGGACGCCACCAGATGATCTTAGAGGTGTTTTCCGACCTTAATGATTCTCTGTATACCCCATAGCAGGTCGATTTGAGGCACAAATTGGGTCATGTGTTGGAATTGCTGTTCGTGGTGTGCTGGGAATCAGGAGATTGGTTAGTGAAATTTCACTAAAAATATGGCTTTTGAGTACTGTGCTCCAAATGAGGGTGTGTGCTTCCCTGCTGAGGTGGTGGTGGCTGTACGTGCTTTTGAGTTTGCTGCAAATGTGATACGCAGATGTTTTTCTCCACTGGAAAAAAAAAAAAGAAATTGCAATAATTTACTTACTGAATATAAAGATCTTCAAAGATGGAGATTGAGGATGGCTAGAAATGGAGATGCAAAGAATTTATGACAAGCATAGACTATGTCAGGAAAGAAGATGAAAAGAAAATTCTAAAGATTAAATTTATTTTGCTTTTCTATAATTGAAAAAAACCTCAAATTAAATTTACAGCCAGAAATGCTGATGTTTAGTGCCTTTGACTAGATAAAATAAAACAATTGAAATACTGACTTTTAAAATTCATACTCGATCTATGCATTAATAACTTTTTCATAAGATTTATAGTCATATTGTTTAGTTCTCATGCACAGAATAACGTGCAGATTTTACATCATGTTCTTAGATATGTAAACTCCAAAAAGAAGCCTGTACCTTGTCGTGTGCCAGGGTGTCTCTGGATTAATACCTGTGAGGATGTCTTTAAACTGTAACTTTTTGCTGTTGCATTTCAGGCATGAAAGCGCAGATCTAAGAGCTGAACCTGGCAATCTTCACTGTTTGCTTTTTAGTTAAGATCAGAAAAATTCTATAAAAATTGTATTATTTGCAATTCTAACTGCATCATCGCGAGTGCTCCCATGCTGCTCACCTGCACGGGACGTGCACCTGCCCCATGCTCTGATGTGCAAGTGGCTTCAGGAAGGTAACTCTGAGAATTAGGGAAAGAAAAATTAGTAAGTATTGTGAATAAGTCCTAAACTATGAGGGATTTTGAGGCAGAGCTTCCAGGTTGGGGAATCCTTACCTGAGACCAGTGGGACTTCTGACTGTGTTTCCCGTTCTCTCTTTATTTCTGGCTGGGAATTTGCCAACGTAACAAAGAGTTGTGCAAATCACGTGTGTAGATTTTAAGCACAGCGAAATTAATGGTTGCATTTTAGTGGTTGGTGAAACAAAAGCAGGCAGTGCAGCCCCTGCAGGTTTCGGCGTAGGCAGCGTTTAGCATCCTCGATGCCTGCAGGTGAGGCTGGGTTTTGGTGATCTGTAGGTGTTCGCAACTCTCGGGTTGTGTAGATGAGCCAACTGTGGTTTATAGGTGTCACCAGGGACTTAATATTAGTGCTGATGCAGACATCCAAATAAAGGGGAACGCTTCTGGTTTACCGCATTCTCAAAAGGAGGGGAGACTTTCTTGCTTTTTCCAGTTGGTTTGTGCAAAACATTAATGAAGCGGCATTCTCGCTTTGTGCACTTGCAGTTTGGTAATGACGAACCTTTGAGCCGGTACTTTTGGGTGATCTAAATACGAGTTAAATTTTGGTCAAACATTACAACGTGCTTGGTTTTAAGGTATAGCTCTGGGGTTTTGGTGAGTCACTGGCGTGAGTGGGAGGGTAAATGCAGGCTCTTTCAATCTGGATTTTTGTGTGTGTCTGTGCCATGTCCACCCCTCAACTCAGGACATGATGTGGGGCTGGGAGGAATAAGGGGCAGAGGAGAAAAGGTAAAGACTCTAGTCCTTTGGGGAAAAAAAAAAAATCCTGTTTTATCAGAATGTGGAACATAAGTTCTTGCCTGTATAAGGTATTACAGTTTGTTTGTGTGAAATCATCAAAGGTTCTAAGTATGTTTGTGTTCACTACAAAACCTGATGGGTTTTGTAGTCGGTTGAGCTAAAAGTTACTGAACCACGTGTGCTCTGGCTAGGGTGGTGGAATAAATTTGTCATACGTGTGGGACTGACAGTTAAAACAATCATTACTGAAACCATATACCTTATTTCCTGTAACTAATAGCAACTCTCTACCTATGGAATATGTTAACAATTATTCCTTCGGTTTTGGATTGTTTCTCAACTATTTTGTTGGACAGATATTAAAACAAGATCTGTGATATATGTTGTCTGAGTACGTCAATGAGCGGAGCTAATTATGGCTTTCTGATGCCAGTTATGCTGATGTTTGTGAAACCACTCTTGTGTTTATGAGACAGAGTGTATGTATGTTCTTTAATAAATGATGGAAAACGATGAGTTTTCTCTACCTAGGTTGGTTAACGAAAATACTTTAGCTGGTGTTCACCTCAAATTTAAAAAGAAGCCATGGTTTCTGTGGCTAGCCAAACAGTTAATTCTTCCGTGCCATTAAACTAAATATTCATTTATTGCATAGTAGTCAGAATTTCTTTTAAAGGAAAGTCAATGAGGCAACCAGCAGTGGGACCACTTAGGGACTCCAGCACTTGCCCTTTTGCTGCAACTGCCAACCTCAAGTTCTCGGTACTTCAGCATTACCTCTGCCTTAGTCACGTCAGTTTTGCTGCTGTTACCGCTCAGAAGGATTTTTCTTATTTCAGTTTCTTATGAAGGTGCATCCCGAAGAAGCAGCTGTTACTTACGGTACAGGCAGAATAACAAATTCTCAAAGCAAAGGGGGCTGTGGCCCCGCGGCTGGGGCTGAGCTCTGGAGGAATACCCAGGATCGCTGGCTCCAGAGAGGAAGCCCTGTAATGAGAAAAGGAGAAAGCAGCCTTGTTTTTCTAATATTTGTTGTTTTCTTTGAAATGAAGAATACCTGGAGTGATTTTATATTTAATTGAGGATTGCGTTCCATCAGATACAGTGAATGTTCTCAGGCCATTTATCAGCTGTGTCTTTTCGAGACCTCCGAGGAGTGTATGGTACATATTTGCCTTAGCTTGACTAGGTCAAGGGAAATAAAGCAAAAATAATAGATGTTATTTTTGTATGTGAACAAAAGTGGAAGTCGTGGGTGAAATATGAGGTAAATGACTGTGTCCTACCTCCTCTGTGCCTTTTTAAATGCAAGAAATTATTAGTTACCTATAATATAATTTCCTCTGCATTATCAGTGTATCTTTTTAAAACAGAAGATTTATTGACTTTTTCATTGCTCCAGCTTAGTCAACCCCTGAAGTCAACGTGACATATATTGTGCTGCCATTATTCTTTAGGAGCCTCGTAGTTACATAGCATCTTGTAAAAAAAATGAAATAAGAACAAAACATGCCATATACTGCTCCTTATGTAATGTTTTTCCTAAATTGAATTTGATGTGTGTGGCTGGTAGTGGATACGGATCACACGACACGAGGATCCTACAAGCGCTAGGGAGGATTTTAGTGAGGAGTGCCTCAGTTTTTTTTGGCAGGCGAGGTTTTCGTAAGAAAGCTTTTGAGCATCAGAAAAATTCAGAAAAATGCGTCACTGCTGATTTTCACCCTCATGTGCTGCCGCTGTGGGGTCTGTGAACATTATTGGGAAGAATTATGTAGAACCACCAAATGCCCTCTCCATGGTGCATCCACAGTTTTAACCCAGTTTCCCAAGGCAGATAGCCCTGGGGAGATTATCATGTGGCAATATTTGGGTGATATTTGCGTTTTTCTTAATAGATCTCGAGGTGGGATAAATGCAGACTAACCTAAATGCCAGAATCTTTAAGCAAGAAGGAAAGCTGCAAACAGAGGAGGTCTCTTACTGCCGTAACGTGCGGTCGTTCTCTGTCCCCGTGAGGGATGCGCAGTGAAAACTGTTGCAAAATAAAACCCAAAAGCGCGTTGTCGATTCAGCTAAACGTACTGCTAAAACCGGTTTCGGAACTGGTGTGATGAAGTGCAGTTTGATCAGATATTTCATGAACAAATTAGTTGACTACTGATAGCGCCAATGATTTGGAAATTAACTGCAACTCATTCTCCCTGAGTGACTGACTCAGTGGCATTTACCAACTTTTCACCTACCCCTTTTTTTTTTACTTTCTTTTTTTTTTTAATGGGTGAATTTGCAAAACGCTTGATGACAAGCATGGCATGATTAATTACAAATTATTCTTTAGGTGAATAGTGCAGATTTTAAAACACAGCTTGTGTTTTTATAGCAGTTATTACCCTGCAGGCTCCAAAAGGGCTTTGGAGTAGACAGTATGATTTTGGTTACATCATTGTAAATTCAGAAAACGTCAGTGATCTCAAAAGTGTGATTTTTCTTTTTTTTTTTTTTTTTTTTGAAATTAGGTCAGTGGAAAAGAGATTAGAATCTGCTTCGCTACCTGAAAAGAAACAAGCTCCAAAATGAAGTCTCTGCTTCCCGAAGGCTGTTGTTTTTCTTTTGAAAGGAACATATTTGTCCAAAAAACCCCCTCTGTATATTGATTTGAAACTGTATAAGGGAATGAATAATAGAGGAAATTATAAACCTGAATCCAGGCTGGATTATGGCAAGAAAATTAGAGCATGGAACGCTTTTTCTCTTGATGATTGATCTGTAATGACCCAGGAGATCTGCATCACTGTTTTAGCTTGCACAGTAATGGCCCAATGACTCAAAGCTAGCTAGAGGTTTCTCATATTTTGTCTCCCAAGTGAATTTATTCACTATTTAGAGTTTTGTTCCTGGCTAGTTGATCTTCTGATAGCTACAGTGCACTTGGAAGTTGTTTCTGTTTGTTTTCTACCCTCTGATTGCAGAATAGACAATTTTTTTTTAGCCTGAGCTTGAATTTAACCAAATTTCAAGGTTGAGATGATGCCCATGATGGAGACTTTCTGGAGAGCATGTAACTCTTTGTTAATTCTCACTTCTCGTCACCAGAGGCTTTGAGAAGATAAGGATTACAGTCTGAAACCGCTAGAAATTACAAGTCAGGAAATGGATGGAAGGTCTGGCAGTGTCGAATGTGAAGCCTGAGCAAGGAGGTGTTAACGGGGAGCCCTCCCTTGCCAGGGTTTGCTGAAAACCATCGGAGAGGCACTTGGGGATGGCGAATGCCTTTCAGGTGTTTTGACTTTTACGTGCCATGGTTTTTGCTCGAAGCATCTGAAGAGCAGCTTTTTTGGTACCCCAGGTCTGTGACTCATGAAAAAGATGAGCAATAGTCACAGGATTTTCATCTTTCCCTTCGCGCTGGGCAGCATGTTTTGCATCCTGTTCGTGAGCAGCTCTGCGGCTTCTCGTCTGAGAGCTTCCTTAAGCCTGCGGTACTGTTCTCGTCGAACCATTTTGGAGTACTCAGAAATAAAAACAACAAGGTTTACATCTCCTGCAGGGTCCAAGCACGTTGCTTGGCTGGGATGCTCAGACCACATCTCCCCAGGCTGCTCTCTGCCTTTAAATCACTTCCCCAAATTACCATGATTAGCAGCTGTTGGGGCTGGAGGGTGTTTGAATTGTTCTTCAGTTTTACCTGCTGCCAGGAGAAGGGGGGAAGCTGATGTAAAAATGAATGAACTCTTTCCTAACTTGAGGAAGAATTATATGTACTTGAGCAGTATGTAAAGCAAAGCTGCTTTTTCAATACCTGATTGAAGCTAAATCAATAAGTTCAAAATACAGTAATTTTCTTTTAAATCCTGCACGTTTTGATTAATTTAAAACTGTATTTTTTTAACTGTTGAAAGTAACAGGTGTGATAATTTTGTCACCATAATTGCTAAGTAGCCTTTTCTGGAGTCAAGTGTTAATATATTATGAAGGATTAATTTCACAGGAAAAATGAAGACACTGTAAGACCTTGCAATATGTTTCTTCTTTTTCCAAGACAATTTTCTCAAATAATTAAAAAAATAAAGATGTATTTCTAAAGCAAAATGTTTCTCTTGTCATTTTCAGCATCCGTACAGTTCTGAACTACTTGGAAAATGAGCGTTCTTCTCATCGAAGCCTTTTATGGTGGTTCCCACAAACAGCTGATGGATCTTCTGCAGGAAGACCTACAAGAAGACTGCGTCCTCTGTACTCTCCCCGCCAAGAAGTGGCATTGGAAAGCACGAACCGCTGCTCTTTATTTCATGCAAACGGTGCCAACAAGTGATAATTACAGGTACCTCAGGAAATTAATAATTTCTAAGCTTGCATTACAGAGAGGCTTTCAACCAGCTCACTTGAGCTTCTTCACTTATGTCCATACACGCATATATTACATGCAAGCAAACGGAGAGTTGCAATGCATAATTCAAGTTTTTCTTTTTGCATTAACTTCTTGGGGCATAACTGGGAAATTACTGCCATGTTTTAGTGTTTCCCAGACTATTTTGTCTTTGGTCCTCGAGAATCTTAAAGAGTGCAAGTATACGGATACCTGTTTGTGGTATGTGTATAGGTACATCTTATTTTAAACTTACCAAGTAAGTTCTGTACCAGTGAAAGGTTTAAACCATGCTCCACGGATTAAGTTGAAAGATGGCACAGATGTGAACACTGCAAGCTTCCTCACTGGCAAGTTTGATTTATCAGAGTGTACTACTCCAGCTGACCTGGAGTTTTAAGGGGAGTAGTTTTATCTTAATGCTGGTTTGGTTCTGTGATGTGCCAGCAGCGTGGATGTCAATGATGCATTTGGGTAAGTGGCAAATTTCTATCAGCCAGAAGCTGGGCTGATAAAAGCTGACTATTTAGGTCAACTGATAGCTATCACGTAGTGAGAATCTGCCTCTCCAGAACCAAGCTGTCTTTAAACCCAGAGATATTTTGCCTGGCCTACCTGATGGGTTGGGATGTGGCGAGATGATTGTCTCGAGTGGTGACGTGTCGCGCGGTGCCTGCTCCTCTCGGGCCGCGCGCCAGAGTGTTGCGGCATGGGAGGTAAAGAAGCACTCGGTTGACTTTGCAGCTTCGTGGAGAGAGACCGTTTGTGCATGGGGACGTTTTAGCACAAGCAGCTGCTTTTCAGCCTCAGAATTGACTTCAGCAGGTCCCTGAGCCCACCTCGGTGATGTGCTGGCTAGTGACAGTTCAGAACTGGGTATGGTATTTGTTATCCGGAGCAAGTAGACGGAGTCAGCTGGGGGAGGGATATGAATTTTCAAGAGCAGATCCTGTGCTATAGAAGGCTGCGTTTGAAGGGTGTTACCCAAAACAATGTCTAATCCATTTTGGAATGCATGCTGTATAAATGTACACCTTTTCTGTGTCTGCTTCTGGCTTGCTTTTAAAATAAGCTCCCATCCCAAGCCAAATGTTATAATTAATTTTCCCCGGTTTGTCTTGTAGCAAGGCATTTAGCGTTGGTTTCCTATCGCTTTCCTTTTGCAACGATTTTCGTTTTGGAGGAGTGTATATGACAAACTGTTATGTAAATTTGTCTTGTATTGCAACCACATCCTCCAACGCATGGCAATGTTATCTGTGTTCCTTCAAGGTCAGCAGCCCAAGCTGTCCAGCACTAACTGTATTAAACTAATCAGACATCACTCATAGACATACACTTCATTAGTTTAACTTACAGTTACATTGACCTAAGATAACTTAACTCCAATTTGTCAAGTAACCCACGTCATGGACGAAGGGGGAGGGAATGACAACAAAAAAACCAAACCCGAAACCCCACACCCCAGATAAAAACCAACAGGCCAACAACAAAAAAAAACTACCACCCTCAACCCAGCAGCTTGAAAACTCACTTGAAGTTAATAAACTTGCAATCTGTCATAGACTTATATGCAAATATAACCTTTACTGACAGCAAATAAATCTGATTTAAGCAATAGAGCATCTTAAAGAGAGGAAAGCTTTTTGTTTGCTGGTAGGGTCTGGTCAGACAGAATCAAATAGTCAAAGTTGACAAAGATGTGATGTTTAAAAAAGTGTTGCCTTATCCTAAGAGGCAGGGTAAAATTTTAGGAACAAGGGCTGATGTGATTGGGGAGAGGAAAACTGATTAGAAGTACCTTCTGCTTTACTTGCATGTTTTGAATGTTTATTTTGTAATTGAATGCTTCAAGTATTCTATTAAATTGAAAGTATAAGTGCATCAGACTGTAACCTAATGAGGCTGACTACTCTCTCCTATTAGAAAAAACATTGATTAAAATTAACATTGATTCTTCTATTTCTAGCTTGCTAGTAACCGCTAACGATCTGCTTCCCAGGTAGTAGTTTAAGACAGAAATCTCACTGCAAACGGGCAGGAGTGTGTGTTTTGAATTACACATTTCAATATTTCAACCTTCTTGAGGTGATGGGAAATACCAAATTTGCATCACTTATGATATTACCCTTTTTTGTAGAATAAAAACTTCCTTTTCCAAGTGATTTTAATAAATGTGTCATTTCCTGGATACCTTGACAGTATTTGTGCCTTTCATAGTACAGAATGTCACAAATATTTTGAGTGGAAACACTTTATTGGTAATGGAGCTGTGTTACTAAATTTATCTGTTCTACCTGTACTTTAATTTCAAGATACTGGTATGTGTGAGAAAGAATATTTATGCTACTAAGTCTGATACTGCTAGATGTACGGCTGTAGTGTATGTAAGTTTTAAAAGGTTTATAATTCTGTACGTACAGGCTGGTCATGGGAAAGAAGTAGGTTTGTTAGTTTTCAAGTGATGTTTGGTGACATCGGGCACGGTCTTAAAAAGTGTTTTGGAGTACGTGTTCGGTGCAGAATCGCAAATGTTAAATCAGATCCTTTGCAGTGACTGATGAGTTTATGTCATGAGCTTGCAAATACTTTTATTGTAGAGCACGTATACTCCCTTGAGCAAGAATTAAAGCTGACTTGGTAACGAGCGGTGCCTCTAACGTTACTTTGGCGAGCAGCACGGCCAGTATCTTGGCAGATGTAAGATGATGTTTTCATGCAGGAATGAGAAGACCCACCTAGAGTTGTCACGGGGGCAGATGTCCTTGCCCTCCAAGGGGAACACACGGAGCTGTTATGGAAGGTAGCAGACGCTTAGTGTTTTATCTGCAACACTACAGATATTAGTTACCCGCTGCAAAGGTTGATTCTCTAGAAAAATGTTGCTTTTTTGTTTTCACGGCTTCGTTGCACAACGTGTCGTTAAAGCCAGCTCGCGTCTCCATTCATCTCCTCCTGGATGAGGAAGATGAGGCCACGTGGTGAGTCCCTCCAACTTGGGAGGCCGTAAGGAGAGTTTTTAAAGGTGGCTTACTTGGCTCTTACACTTGAGATGCTGTAGTATTGCAATGCACAGCAGGACTGAGTGTTTTTAATCGCTATAGAGACTCAAGTGATTTCTCCGTAGCTGGGAAGGAGGTGTCTGTTGGGACGCTGCATGAGCGCAAGGGGTTTCATCCTCGTGGCAGCAATTTCCAAATGGTGGCATTTGAGATGCGCTGAGAAAGGGCAGAATTACTGTCTGCTTTCTCTGGACAAGTTTTTCAGCAATTAAGGAGTTTCATTAGCAGTTGATGGAATATTATCATCTTCATGCCGTGACTGAGGAAGGTCCAGCAGAGAGACGTGACCTCCTCAGGCTGCAGAGCTGTTGCCTTGTCTGCTTTGTCTCTCAACTTGCTTCAGACAGCTTAAACTCTTTGATAAATGCGGAGGTCTGATCCTGTCTAACATTGTTTTCCATAGCACATACTGACTATTCAGTAACTCTAGAAAGCACATTACAGAAAAGGTAATTTTTTTGCCTCTTTTTGATTTTTTTTTTTTAATTCTAAATTCAGGAAAAATTCGCAACTTAGAAAATACCATTGCACAATTCCATGGAAAAAAGTTGCTTTTTTTTTCCTTTCTGTAATTTTATAATACCATGAACAATCTTTTAAATTTCCATTAATAAAACAGTTGATAATGACACACTAGAAAAAAGCATTTTATATTTTAAGGACTGGACTGTCCTCTACAGAAAGTAGTCCAAACCCATAGTTAGTTGAATAAGACTTAGGTCTGTAAAGTGGAAAGACTAAATGCAGTGTAGCTTCCAGTTTGTTTTAATAGCATTGCTAGATTATTTTAAAAAAAAAAATAATATTTTTAT
>NW_009706561.1:12163-27267 GCF_000703405.1 Apaloderma vittatum | reverse complement strand
GCCAACCGTATCCTGGGCTGCATCAAGAGAAATGTTGCGAGCAAGTCAAAGGAGGTGTTTCTCCCCCTCTACTCCACTCTCGTGAGGCCCCACCTGGAGTACTGCTTCCAGTTCTGGAGCCCCCATTACAAGAAAGATCTAGATGTGCTGGAACATGTCCACAGAAGGGCCATGAGGATGATCAGAGGGCTGGAGAACCTCTCCTATGAAGACAGACCGAGAGAGTTGGGGTTGTTCAGTCTGGAGAAGAGAAGGCTCCGAGGAGACCTTACTGTGGCCTTCCAGTATCTTGAGGAGGCCTACAGGAAATCTGGTGAGGGGCTTTTTAGGCTGTCAGGTAGTGGTAAGACTAGAGGGAATGGAGCAAAGCTAGAAACAGGTAGATTCCGATTAGACATTAGTAAGAAGTTCTTTACCATGAGGGTGGTGAGACACTGGCACAGGTTACCCAGAGAGGTGGTGGAAGCCCCATCCCTGGAAGTTTTTAAGGCCAGGCTGGATGGGGCTCTGAGCAACCTGATCTAGTGGGAGGTGTTCCTGCCCATGGCAGGGAGGTTGGAACTAGATGATCTTTCACGTCCCTTCCAACCCAGACAATTCTATGATTCTATGATTGTCACATAACAGCTGATTAACTTCCTCTTTGCAAGTGCAGCAGTTCCTGATGCCTACTTGAGTTAACACCTGATTAACAGTCCTACCTTATATTTCTCTTTGCAGAGCCTGGTTTTATTTCAATGAAAAGATGAAGTTGTTCACCTTCCATATTCAAAGCTTATATTTATTTTCCTTTCCTATATTCTTTGCATCTGAAACAAATCTATGGGAAGAGAACCTAACAAATGGAAGTTATTTCTAACACTTTGCCATAGCATTTTTATTATCTTCATTTTTACTGATTCTCTTTCAAGGCTCCATCAAATAAACTGCTTTCCCCTAAATTTTCATGCTTCACTTTGTCTTTAAGGCAATTTGATGAATGTTCAACAATCAAAGCAAATGAAATATCTAAATCTTCAGTTTATTACGTGTAAGGTGTTTTCAGGTGCTTTTCACTTCATTTAGTTCTATAAAATTTTTTTTTCTCCCTCTTTTGGGAAAAATATGTAACACTATCCCCCAGGACCATCAATAGACGAAGATCAGGATTTATATCAGTTTTTCAGTCCAAGCACTGCAACATCAGAAAAAAAAAATTAAGATAAGCAATTAAAAAATTTACTTATTTTTTCCTGAGCCTGAACAATTACTTAGCATTACTTAATGCTGGTATGAAAATCTATCATCATAACAGGGAAAAGATTTCATCTGTCTGAGTTTTCAGGGAGTTAATTAAAGGTTTTATAAAATCCTTGAGAAATTGGATTTTTAACAAATTATATTTTAAGAGTTAGAATATAAAATATAACTAATTATTATGCTATCTTAAAAAGTGTTTCTTCTTTACCTTTTTCTTCTTTGTCCAAGTACAATAGCAAAGCTAATTTACTGGCTGTAATCTTTATTCTTTGACTGAGCAAACACGCCAAGAAAAGACCTAGGAAAATAGGTGCACAAATAACGTGCATTTTTCCCTTTGTTCTCTCCTGTTCAGCAGATCTTGTAGTCTATAGGAACTTTTATATTGATAATAAGGAATATTATGGAAAAATAAGCATAGTTTTGACCAGAAATTATATAATTATATAATTATATAATTTCTGGTTTCTAAAATGTTTATAGATTGCTAATTTAAGTTTTATTCAGTCAGGGAAATAACCAGGAATTAAGATTACAGCTATTTATTAATATTTGAATAGCTGCAATTAATATACGTTCATTTTGCATGGTGATTTTTTTACATGTAATTTTGTTGATAACGACAATTATTAGTACAGTAGTCTGTTGGCCCAGGGATTAGCATTACAAAGTTTGGCTGTTTGACTCCTGCTCAGTATTCCAGAATAAAAAGTCTTTCTCCTGCAGTACCAACAATTTGCACTGATCATTTCAAAATCGTAAAACCTCTATATGCACAAACGTAGTTCAAGTGCAGGGGACACTACATTTGGTGCCTGCTGGAGTACAAACGGAGTCTGCAGCAAGTGGAAAACAATTGTCCTAACAGTTCAGCGACTGTAACAGGGATCAGATTTTCAGACACATGAGCAGTTAAGGCAGAGGTTTCCTTTTGGGAGTCTGAAAGGCAAACTTTAAAAACGCTTTTTAATTTTAATAAGTGCCACAAAATGCAGATAAACACTTTGCATAATTAGCAAAAGTAAGATGCGTAACACAAACTGAAAGGCAACTCCTTCTTCAGTACCTGTCAAGGCAGCTCAGTGTCCTTTGCAACCCAAAGGTATCTATTTGGATATTTGGACATCCAAATACCTTCCAAAATCTGGCTTCAGTACCTGGTACTATTTCAGAAAATTAGGAAAAATTTAGAATTTTTTTTTTTTAATTCCCTCAGCTTATGAGATATGAAGTTGACCTAAATCAAAAATTTAAATTCCCTGGTTAATTTTTGCCTGTTGCTAGTTTATCACAACATTTGCTAAAGTATATTTATGTGCAAAGGACACCTTTAGCTCTCAGTGCAGTATGAGGACACCTTTGTACTCTCACAAGGAGAGTACATAGGTTGAACAACTAAAGCATTAATAAATATTTGGTTTATTTTTGGTATAAAAAAGCACTAAATTATTTTAATTCTTAAAGGAGGTGTCTATGTGTTTTGAATATTCCATAGGGAGGTAACTACCACATATTTATGTGTACACTGGCTCAGATGTTCCAGTGTCATTGCTAGAAATGGTAATGATACACCATGATGTATCTGGTCTGACAGCTGAAGGGAAGAGACAAATACTTGTCTGTAAAATGTTCTGTGCATGCACAACCTATGGCACTGTATTATACATCGAATGCTTTAGCCTGAGCTGAATTAAATACGACCTACAGCTAGCATTTATTGCAGCTGACAGTTCAGTAAATCTGTATTTTAGTCCTATAAGAAAACCGAGAGCAGTTTTGCTATTCAGCAGCATGTTAAGGAAAAGGGTTATTCACTAGTGGTTAACATTAAACTTTAGGAAGGGCTGTAAGTCATTTTAGAGTGCACTTGGCATTTTCAGAGAAAACTATAGTAGAAACTCTAACCAAATCTTTCAACACTTGAACAAATAATTAACTGTTTGGAAGAGCCCCGTTGCTTTGCCCTTGCAAGAACTGTTCACAAAAATTCCACCAAATCTTGAACATACTATAAGAGTGTAGATGCAGTACATATGGTAAAGAGAAGAAAAGAGAGTATGGATTAAATATCATATGCTATGTCAATACTTAAATATTTCTGCAGATATATTCTAAGTGGCTCACATTTTTGTATATTTAAATTTAAATAGATTTTGCAGTGATAAGGAAGCTGAGGGAGAGAGATTCAAGAACAATTTAAATGAGATGAAGCTACACATTAGATGATAAGATTTGCAAAAACTATTTTAAGCTCATGTATGCAACTGTTAACGTATCTGAATTTGAAATAAAAATTCTTCAGTGATGCAACTAGTTTACATGATTAGCTAAAGCTTATGCAAAATACACAGCTCTACTTGAGGATAAAAAATAAGCTGGAAAATGTCAAGAAGGCAGCCTCTGTCAGATAATTGTAGGTCTGTTGCTTACCAGTAGAATACAAAATTCAGGGCACTAAATTAAAGCAAATCACATGGCTTTCAAATTTGAAAAGCTATTTAAGTTTTTGTTGTTAGCGCAAGAGTAAAAGGAACACTTTTATTTAATTAGTAAAGCATATATCTAACTTTAATAATGATAGAAATTTTAACTACGTATTTCAAATATGAAATAAAAATATGGAAGCACAAGGCATTTTTTTTCCATGAAATCACAGACAATTTTCTAGTACACAAACTAGCTGTCTTGCTGATATTCTCATGAAGGATGTTTCTATGGACGTAAGTACTAGGAGTGCTAAGATATCAACAAAACTCTGTTTTATAAAACACAGTAGTTTGATTTTGAGAGTCTTTTTTTCAATAAAAACCCTCTCTAAATTAGAAATGCCTTTTCCTTCCACAAATGCTTCACAGTTTCACAAAGTTGGCATGAAGTTTTACATGCACTTTTTTTTTTTAAATATGCAAAATTCAGAGGTACAAGATCTGTCCAAACACAGTAATATTACAGTTCTACTGATATGATCTTCATTACAATGATACTTTTATAGAAGAGGAAGTGACAATTTGATTGACTTGACAGGAATTCACAAAAAGATACAGGAAAATGCCCAGATGTCATGTCACTTTCCAGAGAAACTAAAGATCTGATGCTATGACATTCTTCACAGTAAGTTTGAACAGAGCTGTTCTAGCTGAGACAAGTAACTACAGATTTGAAGGTAAAAAACCACATCCCACTCTCCTGCTTCTTGGGAGGATTTTCCTAAGCTTCCTTAACTTTAATTATGACTGCTCCTTGGTATTTTTAAGATTTAGGGTTTATTGCCTTTCTTCTTGAATAGAGTAATAGGATAATCTCTACAAGCTGAAAGGAATGATCTTTATATAAAGACCCACATAAGCAGATCAACTAATAAAGTGGTACAAGAATCAGTGAATCACATTCAAAGAAAAAAATCACAGCTGTTCCAGGTCTGAGTGTCCTTACTGCAACTACAAAAAGGGGATTTCAATTTTAAAATATTTTCTTCAGAAGACAGTGATATTTTATTTATTCAGAGCAGCCTTACTCAGATTTTGGAAAGATGATAATCAATTACAGTATTGTGAAAAGGAGGATATCAGGGCTGCTGCTTTTCATCAACAGGGTCTGATAATGTCATGTCCTAAATGAATAAAATATGTCACTACTTCCCATGGTTTTATGATTTTCATCACAGAATACAGTCAACAACTCTATGATGAAAAATGTATATTTCATAAGACATTTTACCACTTGCCTAATTGTGCCAAGCCTGGATCAGTAAAAATCACTCTCAGTCTTTGGGGTTTGGGTGAGAATTTACTTCTTCAGGAATAGAAATATGCCTTTAAAGTATACCATGAAGAGTAGAAACCAACAGCCCAATTTCCATTACTGAATGGATTACCTACTTTCGAAAGCAAAGTAAAAATTCTGCTATCAGCCTAGTGCAAAACAATTTATCAAAATCATGATCTATGGCATGTGAGCTCTTACATCACTCAGAAAACAAACAGTGGTATTATTTATTTTTAACAAATTGTGTATAGGAACAATTTTGTTGATGCTTTCAGGAATTCCAAATAATGTCTTAAGCTTACCATCAGGAGAGTTATCACTAAGAGTTACTGCTCAGTTTATAGCTTTTCTGGATTAGAACCAGAAATCTTGGAAAAGGGGGAGTTTTGTTTTTTATCTGTAAGTTAGAGTTCTTAAACTAGCTTAAATAAAGACATCACATAAAATTAATTATAATCAGCTTTAATTCAAAAAGCAACATGACATCTACTATTTGCAATTGTCAAACCTGTTTTCAGTTATCTGAAATGATGATTCTAGTTATTACCAGCACTATTAAACTGCTCTGCCTTGAATCACTTTATTGTATGGTCCATCATCATTACAAAGATCAACAATAATTAAATAATGATCTAAGAGTTCATTGTTATCTGTAATCTATATCAACTGTAAATAGTAATTAGGGTAAGTACTTAAAAAGAAAGTCAGTTGCTAATCACGGATATTTGACTGAATCCCATGACTTCAAATAGCAAGTTCAGATTGACAGTACCATCTTACAGCGAGTTTCTGGTGTAAACAGCAAATTAGGAATCTGAACTGAAATGACCAGGAAGATACTTGTGGCCATAACATCTAAACTGCTGAGATGTGTTATCACTATGCATGGGGAAAAAAAAAAAGAGAGACTGAAAAACATATTTTAAAGCTGTATTCATAATAAAAGAGATTAGGCTTCTCAAAAAAATGTCAAACAAATTTGTTTTTTTCTTTCTTTCTAAGGTTTCAAAAGGAAATAAGGCATCATGGCAGAAACAGAAGTCAGGCACAAAGAGATAACTATATATTTCAGAAACTGATGGGTGATTTAATCAGATAAGTTTGTCAGGGGTTCATTTCCAAGAGAAAGATTATATTTCAATACAATAATTACTAATCTTTGCAAAGGCATAACAAGAGTTCTCCTCAGACTACATTATCGTTCCTCACGTAGAGGATAATATGACACCCCTTTGTGAATTCCTATTGTTAGAATAACCAAAGGTATACAACGTACCTTCGAAAAGAAAGACAGAAGGAAAATGCACACCTGGATCAGAGATCAACGTCTATTTTCTACAGCAAAATGGAACAATAAGTATTTAAATCCAAGTCTTAATACTTAGGTAATTGTTTCTGCCTGAATTTATATAAGCACCATCTTGTGTCTTTTCTCACACAGCTACAGTCATGGACTTTAGAGCTTTATAATATAAAAATCAATTTTCAATATGAAAAAAGGTCAAATCAGCATTGCTGAGTTTGCTATAATTAATATAATGAAATAAGCCTATCAACCCCAGAGATGAAAATATAATACTAAACATTAGGAGCATCTAGAAAATTCCTGTGGGAAATACCTGGAGGCACTCCTGTACAACCTACTCTGGGTGATCCTGCTCTGGCAGGAGGGTTGGGCTAGATGATCTTTCAAGGTTTCTTCCAACCCCAACATTTTCTGATTCTGTAAAACCATGTGTTGACCTTCATGCATAGCAGAAGCCAAGAGATTCATGGATCTTGTAATTAATGTAACTAAAAATGTTTTATGGGACTTCAAAAATTTTTTGCCTTCGTTATACATTAATCTATTGGTATTTTTCATATGAATTTGCACTGAAGAACTAGTCCTCAAAATGCAATGTAACGTGTACATTAATGATGACGAAAACGAGTTAAAGAATTCAGAAGAATCAAGATGCAGCAAGCATCTGTGATGCAGGACATCTACAGTATCCTGTTCTGTCATCTGTTCTTAATACTTTCTATTTTGGTTCTGTTTGATATTCAAAAGATATTACAGATATTTACTTGTTCCATTGTGCCTCTGCATTTGAGTTCACCTATGAATATATGACATATGTTTGTGGTGCAAGCTTTAGAGTTTTTTCTGATTTTTCTAAACTTGAGTTGACACTGTTTTTCTTAGATCTAACCTATTAGGTGAAAGATCACTGAAGTCATCAACAGCATAAAGCATCACAAATGATGGCAGTATAAAGACATGTTTATATTATTTTTCATCTTCTTTTGATGTTTTAATCAAGACTTGCACAAAATAGTCACACAAACAGCATCTGAGGATTTAGAAAAACATTCAATTTTATAATAGAATAGAAGTCTATTTTACCTGAAAGCATTATAGAACAAAGCTACCTAAACTGTTTATGCTAAGAGTATCTTTGCTTCTTTGTTCCCCCTTAAACAGAGATTTAAATATGTTTTCACATTATTGAAGAGCATAAATAACATTAACTATCTTCAGGACTTGCAGGAGAAAAATGTTTTCTTCTCTTAACCTGAAGAGCTTGTCCCTGAAGCAGAGAGGATTGAGACTGAAAAGATTCTCAATGCATACAGTCCCCACCACTCTGTGAGATCATTCCTGAGCCCTGACCCAAGGAGTTTTAACAATGGTGTCTGTATTGCTCCTCCCCTGCCCCCCCAAAAAAGGAAGGTTTCAAGCCATCAGATAAACACTTTATTTTTCTTCTGCTGAGGAACTTGCATATTCATGACAACTGCTTTTGGGCTAAACTCATGCCTTCTCAAAAAGACAAGTCACTAGTTTTGCCTCTACTCGCTAGATGGAGAGGCAAGCACATTTGCTTTTTATGCGAATTGCTAAGAGGCAAAAAGCTGTTGGGCTTATGAATGTGTGTAGTGCAGGTAAAGGTAAGGCACATAGGGTGGAAAATGTTAATCTCAGCTAGGCAGGTGTGGGTTTGGCCAGTAAAGCCAGAAGAAGAGTTCCAGACACTGTATTATGGAGCCTCTGAAAATTCAACATCCACAACAAGACTTAAGAGTGCTATAATGCATTAGTTAATCCAGTGATGTAGCTCTCTGTTCATCACTCTTGGAACAGGGAAGAATTTGGATCTTGCTGTGGCAGCGAATGTTGCCCCTTCCAAGGCAAGTTTAGTGATTTTACAGGGCAGAATATCTTGAGAATATTGTGTTAATGGCCACATGATTTAACTATATAAAGGCACCAGTCAGAACAGGCTAGGAATTTGGCTTCAGAAGCGTGGGCTACCCTCTTAAGTACTATAGGCATGGTCTGGAAGTCTCTTGTCAACATTTGAAAAAGTCATCAGGAAAAGAGTTTGTCCTGAGAGGACCTGTGTAAGTATGAGAATGGAACCTAAGGCTATTATCTCACAAGGAATAAGAAATAAAGCAGTCATTTGGTAAGAAAGCAAGAAGCTTTAGAGAGATGAGGTGCTGCAGGAAACCATGAAAAATGAAAGGCTGTCAGTAAGCAGCAAGCCTGAGGGAGTTGGTTCATGGATCAATCTGCTGTACTATTTCATCTGCTTTCATCTTTAGTAGCCATCTCCTTATTAAACACTTATTTATTAAGCAACGCTTTCTGGTTTCAGCATCACAGAATTTCTGAACTACAGAAGAGCATGGCAAGAATTTGGAGCTTCTGATCTCTGCAGGAGTGTGAATTTCACTCATTTCCTTTCCTTCTTGACACTTTCTCCCGTGGAGAAATAAGGTCTGCAACAGCCCATCTCTACTTCTTTTATTCAAATAAGGTTATAAAAAGGCAGAACTTAAGAAATACACATAAACTGTGCAGGCTTTCCCACAAGTCAATAACTGCACTTAATCCTATGAGATTCTAAACCTATTCCAAACACATACTAGAAAAAAATATCAGCCCTTACAAAGGCAAAATACAAATCTCTTATGATCAGCAATTTGTTAAAATGAAATTATTCCACAAAAACATCAAAATCATCTGCAACATTAGTACTAGAAAACCTTATTCCTTTTCATGCTTCCATAGTGACCCAGTACAAGGTTTGTGAGGACTCTCCCCAAGGTAGTAACTGTCGAGTCGCCAAGATCCAGATTGCTCCCAGGTTCCCATCTGCACGGATAGCTGGTTCCCAATTTAATTCAAAATATTTTGATTCAGAAAGCCACAGAGTATTAACACAATCCTACTACATACAGAACATCATGCATTTTCATATATAAAAAAAATATATTTATGCAACATGTATAACTAAAAGACTGTTGCTGTGGTTGCAGCGTGTCTTAAAATAAAGTAAACTGAACCATATTGATTATAACTAGGACTAGGTAGTTCCAAAGTGATGTCAGAACCCCAGGGAAGCAGTAGACTGTATGGCAATTAGTTAAAAAATACAGAGAAGGCAGAGATCAAGCAGGTAGAATGTCTAGGAAAAAAAACCCAATACTGTTATACTAATCCATGCATTACACTGACACACTTTCCTAAAAATATCTCTATGATTTGTACAAATCCATAAGGATGAAACACATAATCTACTGACGGCAACCGTTACCTGATAAAACTGTCAAGAGTCATGAATCAAATTATATGTTGTTTATTGAGGAGCTAGGAATTTAACAAGGGATGGGGAAAAAAATCACTTCTGTCTACACCATGATATTCAAAAGGTATGGAAACCCACGAACCTATTTGCAGATGTACAACCCCTCTGCATCCAGTACTGCTTTAAATACTTGGGTTTTATATATATATATATATATATGTATAAGGTGATAGACAGGAACTAATGTATCTGCACTTCGGGAGTACACACTCCTCAGGAACACACTATCAGTTCCAGAGGTTAGCACAACAGAAATCTTGTAGCAATAATTGAAGGTTTGCAACTGTATAAAGATCATTGGAGGCCAGACAGAAACAAGAAACCTTAAGTTCTAAGTTCAGCCATTCAACACCTGTATAGCTCAAAATAAATTGAGGTGAACTCAGAGATCAACATGAGGATTTATCTAAATTTTCCTATACCCAAGCTCTTTTCTTCCTGAAATACTGATCCTAGAATATTTTGAAAATACACATTTGCCCAGAATTTCCAAACTTCAGGTAGCCTTGAAAATCTGATGCTGCAATCAAATACTGTGTGACAGTCAGTCTTGGACTTGCTCACAACCCGTGACTCGGACCTTAAGGAGTAGGACATCTCTTATATACACTGTAGGTGTATTTGCTGCATACACAGTAACAGTGATACCAAAAATTTCAGGTGGGCCTGTAGTCCCTAGCAGATATGTGTGACACAGTCTCAGAGCAATAAAGCTGACAATAATTCAGTGGATTGCTTCATGTACTGTATCCAGAGGTCTCCCTTTTTACAATCTGGATGAATAACTGCCACTGTTCCTCACTGATATGCACTGGTTTTGCATAAACAAGGACTTTGTGTTTTTTTCTTTTCTGCTCTGAAATTTTCCATCTTGTTTTATCTATTTAGATGTGAAGCAGAGCACCCTTACAACCACGGAAAATATTCAGAAGTTTGCAAACATACATTTCAACTTTCCTTCCATCACCACTTCTAAATGTCAGGCAGTGAGATCATCTGGTACAAATTTTGCTAACAATGATCTATTGCAGTAACTGCAAAAGCTCTGTGTCAGTTAAAAGAATAACTGCAGAAGTTTGCTTCAAGATCACTGATTCTGAGGATGCTTGAGAAACAATATATCTTAGTAATGTATCTCATTTGAGATGGAGGCAGAATGGGGTGAGATTTTTTTTTGTGTGCCATGATGTGAAATACTCACATTTAGGATGATCCTATAACCAAGGCTCAAGAAATAACTTAATCAGATGCTTTTGTTAGAAAATCAAACTAACAAAAGATGAGACTGATTAAATTTTAGAAATTCTGCGGAAAATTAAGGCTATTCAAAGCAATTTGGACACAGAACACTTGCGACAGCAAATGTCAGCTCAAGAAAAGTTTCTGTTGCTAGGAGACTATAACAACAAGACATCTATGTTGTAAAAGTACTTCTGATTTACGAAGAAGAAAATGGCTTGATTAAAGAATAAATGAATGCTAATTAATATACCTAACAGCTAATAAAAACAGATTCATTCAAGAGTGATAACAGTGCCAGAAACCTGTCCTGATGGCAAGCTAGGGGCTTAGTTTTCTTCAGAGTCGATTCTCCAGCTGCCATTCCTACTCTCAGTAAACCTACCACTTGGTGATGTAAAAAGGTCAGCCTTCTCTTCTCCTGGCCAAGAATGGTCTCATATAACTTTTTCAGGGGACTTTTTTTTTTTCCCCCAAAGTAAAACTTAGAAGAAATGTCAGAATATGCAAAGAGACTCTTCTTCTTTGTTACAGCTGCAAGATATTTTTGAGCTTTATCTACCTCAGAACTGTGAGAAGGTAATAGCCTTTCCTACAACATATCAGTCTCATCCTCTATAGGCCCAAAGACATCGAGCAGTGAAAGAGTTTAACAGAAACCAAGTGATTCTTGCCTAGCACAGGTCACTGTTTAAAGCTGTTTAAAGAAGTAAATTGTAAGAGGATTCAGGTCCTTGAACCCAACCTGGAATCCAGATCCAACTATTACACACCTATTTTGCTGCATGGAAAGATAAATGTTTAAGCAGGCAGATACAAAAAAACCCTCTTTCACCCTTCTCCAAATTTATGGATGTTATTTAGGATGCTAAATTTTAGTGTAGAGTTTGGGTAAGAACATGCTCTTCACCATTTACTAAAATTAATCAGTAACTAAATAAGCTATAGGACTGCTGGTAATTTTTATCATCTCCCATACCTTACAAAGTTTTTCAGATCGGGTACAGTTATGTGGCTTTTAAAAGACCAGCTCACTGTAATAAAACAAATTTATACTACCTCATGGAGCGGGTGAAACACGTATTGGCTTTTTGTTGAAAAGGCAATGGAGAGACTTGTTAAAATCATGTAAATGTATATTAAAGACATGAATTATCACAGATGTTTGTTAACCGCTTGACTGGTCCTAGACACTTGCCAACCTCATGAACAGAAGCATTCTCAAGTGATTTGAGCACATTAATCCCTTCTCATTTATTCTTATTGATTTAAAGAGTACTTCTACAGAGGTTAAAGATTAATACAGCTGTTTCATCCAAGAGGTGCTGAACCAAGTCAATCTCATGTCAGGGAGACTGAAGTGACTTTTGTGTTAACGGACATCATTCCAGTTCTCTGCTTTATAAAAATCATAAAATAAAATTTGACATAACAACATGAAAGATGGTCTTTGATAAAAAGGATATCAGTTCTAGTATGAACAGATATACAGAGCATACCAAATGGATGATAAAATGTACCCCTTCAGGGACAGCCTGAGGAAATTTTACAAAAATGTAGGTGCATTATGTTGCATTATTCTCAGTCAGTATAAGGTCAGCATAAGTAGCACATATTATACTATTCTACTGCACTCTCTCATCATAGAAAGAAAACTGATCAATGAACCACTTATCAAGCCTGAACAATATAAATCTGCTGAGTTCAACAAAGCAGTTGTGAAAGGCACTTCAATAGGACAAATTACTTAGATAAAGATTCTCTGGCTGGTCACCAAGGACTTCCCATATCAGGAGCAATAAAGACTTATCACAGATAAACACCTTGCTAAAATCTTTCAAGTAAGCCTGTGAGAGAAGTGTGTGTTGATCTGGGAATGCAGCTAGAGCTGTAATGCAGCTCGACATAATAGTGCTTTGAATTAAAGTTCTCAGCTGTTCCCATGAAACCAGCTATCAAGATCTGTCAGACCTAACTGCATTTGCTCTCTACAAAGAAAAGTTCTCTGTGGAACTTCATCCATGTGAGAACAGTTACTCTTTGCCAGCAAGTGTTCTTGTTTAGTGTGTACCTAAAACATATACATATATATTCTTTACATGTGATATGTATACACACACACATACATAGTTCATGAGAGAGATGCATTTCAGCTTTGATTTTGGTGCAGAGTAGCTTTTTTTTTTTTTTTTTGAATCTGCACTGTTTATTTCATGTGGTTGACCAAATATGAGAAGACTCTGACCCCAGATGTTAAGTCTATAAACTATGTCTGTAAGTTATTTATATTACCCACAGTACAAGGCCATACAGGAGAAGAATGTGCAACAGCAGTTGCTCTTATATGCAGGTCTATGGGACGAAAAAGAAGACAGGAGCAACTGACTGGAGAAAAAATATTTGAGGAAGGACCAGGAAAGAAAGATAGGGAAACAGAAAGAGATAAACAGAATTTATGTAGAAAGAGCAGTTTCTAGCTGGACTTGAAATAAATCCTGGAAAGCAAGGATAGGCCAGGAGGAGCTCTAAAAGAAGAAACTTCAGTGCAGACTGAGAGCTGATTATACCATTATTATGAAGAGCTGAAGTTACACAAAAAGGAGTTGTACTCTCAGAGATTAAGTTAACGTCCCAATAATATGCTGGAGCAATTTTGGTTTTTTGGCGGCATTTGCTTCTCATCACAATGGGGCAAAACACTCCAAAGTAAATGAATACATTTGAAAGAACTCTTTTGTCTTCAGTATAATACTGTACAACTCAATAAGAACCACAGATGTAATGCTCTTTAATTATAGAGGTTTCCATTACTTCTCTCTCATGTGGAAAATTTATTCCTCAGTGAAACTTCCCTTTATACAGCAAATTCCATTCATATATCTGGCATCTCTAAATGCAGTGAAAAAAAAATCCTATGACATTCATTAAAAACTGTTCTTCAAATTTTCTTATCCTAGCAAATTTTATACTTTTGAACAACACAAATAAATTGGACCCTTAACTAGCATTCCTCCTCTATGTACTTTTCAGCAACCCACATTGTCTCCCTATTAACAGAACTATCATCTGAACACCATTTACCATCTTCCCTTCCTTACAATTTCCTAACTTTATGCAAATCAAGAAAGGCAGCTCTTGAAGAAGCAGACAGATAGTTCTTGAGAGAACTTTGAAATCTGAGAATCCTCATGAAGTAGTTGAAAACTTAGAGACCCTACTTTGTGAACCACTTAAATAATGGCAAATAAGATTTCATCCTACGATAGATGAATGTTGATATGAAAGAGAAAATCTTGCCTTTATCTGATATCTTCTCGATATAAGTAGTGTTCATCTAAACACCTATATAAAAAGCTTATCCAACTTCTTTTGAAAGTACTAATAGGTTATGCTTCTCTTGCATACTTAGCAATCTAGATAGTTTTGTTTACAGTTGTTTCGAACACCACACTGCACAAGGGCATGCTCTGGGGATGTCCTGGGTAATATAGTGAAGGTCTACCCTGCTGCATTTTCTCCAGCTTGGATACCTGACTGGTATCCAAAGATGTGCAGTCCAGAACGCCTCTAGGCAATTTGCATAGGATGACAGAAAAAAAGTAGTTGGTAATAGCACACATTAACATAGGCACATCACTTCCAGAGTAAAGGTTCACTTCCGGTTAGCAGAAAGAACTAGAATCCATCTGCATCCTTCTACCTTGAAATATTCCCTAATGGCATAGATGGTCCTGCAGATGCCTTCTGTGCCTTCACCTGATGCCACGGTTTACCCAGGAATTTTCAAATCACAGTACAAATACTTACTCAGGGATTTTATAAAGTGGACCCAAACTCTTTCTTGCCCAATGTATTTGGATCCCTAGCTCTACCACAGGTTCTTTTGAGCCAGCTCTCACCTTTGGGAGACCTGTTTCATATCTCTGGAAAGCCTTCCTCATACATTATCTCCCCCTTTGGGCTATATTCAGATATGTTTTTCCTTTTTACTAATGGACTTCACAGCCCACCTTCAATGTCTGGCAGGATATGGACAATCTTCCCAACTCAAAAAGTCTCCTTCAATCTCCCATATTTCCTTGTGCTTGTTCCAAAGTCTTCAGTCTTCTCTTTTGAGACATCCTGTAGTACACACAGATTTCCTCATTCCCTTTCTGGGAGTTTCTGTGGCCCTCTGACTGGGCTCTCCTGTCCTTTTGGGAGTCACTTGATTAACACAAAGAA